>NC_051309.1:7351997-7446997 GCF_015220235.1 Choloepus didactylus | reverse complement strand
CAACTTAATGAAGTTAAGGACCTTGAGGTGAAGAGATTGTCCTGGGCTACTTGGGAGGGCCACAGATGTGATGGCATGTCTTGAAAGAGAAGGCAGAGGGAAATGGCCCAGACGCCGAGTGGAGAAGTCCACGTGCAGACAGAGGCAGGGAGTGGAGAGATGCAGCCACTGCCTGGGAAGCCGGCAGCCACAGAAGCTGGAGGAAGGAAAGGAGAACCCTGCCCCTCAGGGGGAGCAGGGCGCCCTGCCCACACCTGGATTTTGACTTCTAGCTTCCAGAACTCCAAGAAAACAAATCTCTGTTGTTTCAAGACATCCAGGTTGAGGCAATTTGTTAGGGAAGTCCTAGGAGACTAATACAGCCTCCTGGAGGGTGTGGGAGAGACTGGGGCTCATTAATTATTGTTCAATATCGATCCCCCAGCTCAAAGTAGAGCTCCATGAGGGCAGGGACTAGAAGTCTCTTGGTCACATTGGCACTTTCAAAACCCAACACAGTACCTGGCATGCCAGAACCACTGTAAAGAATGTGGATCCAAGTATGTGGATTGATGGATGGATGATTGGGTCTTGTAGGATGAATAGGAGTTTGCTGGACCGAGACAGAGAAGAGGGGAAAGTTTACTGGCAGGAGGAAGAACAGAGCAGAGGCAAGGTGGCATTTTGTGCTTTCAAATCACACAACATGGATAGCTGCCTGTTGACACTAAAAGTGGCTTTTGCCTTCAGTCGTAGAAAATCAGCCCCTTTCAGAGAACCAGTCCCAAAAGACTGAAAGGAAGAGAGAGGATTATAGGAACCGGGTGGCTGGGTTTGCGTATTCCCATTTGCTGAGGACCAGAGGAAGGTCAGCCAAGGAAGTGAGAGCATTGAAAGAGGGAGAGGAACGGTCTCCACTTCCCGAAGGAAGGACGTGTCGGGGAGCCCACCTCCATGCCAGCTCAGTCCTCCGCCTCTTGGAACACTGGGGCTGCCAGGGTCAGGATTTCTCAGACACTGCCTCCTAGGAAACAAGCTTCCTATTTTACAGGAGAAGGGCCAAGGCAGTTCTGAACTTTAAGGCTGGGTAGCTGGTCGGGCTCTGTGCCTTGAGGAGAATGTCCCTTCGCAGGGGGAAGATTGCTTTCCTATAAGAAAATGCCACCTGCTCAGCCCCTGTACTGCTGGTGGCCCCAGGGAAACCTCTCTGCCCCTCTGAGCCTCCCCTTCACTGACTTTTCTACTCCTTGTCCTGCTTACGTCACCAGCTGCTCTGAGGGGCCGATGAAACCATGTACATGCAGAACTCCATGAACTCCTGCTTCAGTTTCCTGGGTTGCTCAAGCAGATACCACGCGGTGGGTGGCGTGAGCAGTGGGAATTTATTGGCTCATAGTTTTGAGGCTAGGAGAAGTCCAAATCAAGACATCATCAAGGTGATGCTGTCTTCCCAAAGACTGGCGTTCTGGGGCTGGCTGCCGGCGATCCTGGGTCCTGGGCTTCTCTGCCACATGGCAATGCACATGGCGGCCTCTCCTGGCCTCCCCCTTCCCTAATGGGTTCCATTGACCTTCAGCTTCCCGTGGCTTTCTCTGTCTCTGTCTGAAGTTCTTTCTGCTTATAAAGGACTCCAGTAATAGGATTAAGAACCACCCTGGACCACATCTTAGTCCTATTTGATGAAGCAGCCTCATTAAGAGCTCCTCCTTACAATGGGCTCAAAACCACAGGAATGAATTAGGTTTAAGAGCATGTTTTTCTGGGGTATAGACAGCTCCAAATCACCACAACTTGTGACTGTTAATCCAACGGTGTCCACTTTTACGACAAGTTGGCCTGGCGTGGAGGGCTCGGTCAGTCCCCGCGGTGTGCGTAGCTGCCGTAAGTGGTGCCCCAATGTCCGTTCTCCATGCGTGGCTCCAAGGGCACAAATGTATCTCACTGTCGCAAATTCTCCCAACCCAGCAAGTGCTCGGGCAAGGCACGCGCACAGACTCTGATCAACCTGCCCTGATTCCTTCTGCCAGGCTGTTGTTGCAGCAGAAAAGGTTCCTGGCACAGTTCGCCGTGCACCAGCACACGCGCCTGGACACGCGGAAGCAGGAGGCCAGAGTCCTGGACAGCCTGGAAGCCCAGCTGGAGACCCAGCTGCAGGTGCGCGCCTTGGAAATGGGCTTTGAACGCAGGGGGCCTTCATGGGGGGCCGTGAGCCCCCCTCAGGTCCCTGTGGGCCTCTGCGCTTCTGCTGTCATGTCATCGACCCCCTCACCCCCTCAACCCCCCAACCCCACTCCCCCCAATTCCCCCAATCCCCCACTCCCACCCCTCCCCCTGCCCAAGGCCTCGTGGCTCCGGCCATCAGCCTCACCCCTATCCCAAGCGCCTGTAGGGCAGGCAGCCGGTCAGTTTGTGTCTACTGAACCCAAAGGGAAACCAGCATTTCCTATGTGTGACTCGCCACCGGGTGGGTTTCTCCGGTGGGCAACAGCGCCATATCGGCGGCGTTGGGGGTGAAATGAGGTTTGCACTAGATCTGGGACACGCGGGCAGCTCAGATCTCATTAGCCACAGTAGATTTTCCATCTCAGGGAAGTCTCCTGACTGTGAGATGGTAAGGTGAGGCTACAAAGCAAAGTGACTGCCCTTAGGAAAAAATCAGATGCCCCAGAATATAAGCAGTTAACAGTTGGCCGCTTCATCAGTTGTCACTGCCAGTGGTGGCAATGCTAACGATAAGAAGGATCAACTGATAATCAGTGTATTTATTGAGAGTCTGTTATAGACAGCCACTGAGCTGGAAGCTTCACATGCATGATTTAACTTCATCCTCAGCAACCAAGGACAAGGTCACTACTGTAATCTCAGTTACAGAAGAGGAAACTGAGGCTGAGGGAGATGAAGTCACTGTACAGTGTCACCAGCTAACGAACGAGTCACGGAAACGCTAGATTGGGAACCACATCTGCCTGGTTAGGCTATGCTGGAGTCCAGCAGGGGGTGGTCCCATCCCGGCCCTGCTGCCCACCTCTCAGAGGCTCAGCAAGTTGCTGAGCCCCCCATCCTGTTTCCTTGTCTGTAAAAGGGGGATGAATGCCCGATGTGAGTGGGGAGGCACATTTGTCTGGCAAGAGCTAGTAAATATTACCTTAGCCCTGCCCGTAGCCTTTCTGGAAGCTCCTAGAATTACCCTCTAAGCTGGGGACATGGTCCCTGCAGCTCCTCGTTCCAGGGGAGGGGACTTGAGAGGTGAAAAGGCTGGGGGAGGCTCCACTTATCTCTCCCTTCTGCCTTCAGGACACCGAGCAGAGCTTCATCTCAGAGCTGGCAGCCTTGGCCCGAGTGCCCCTTGCGGAAAGCAAACCCTCCTCGAATAAGCGAGGGCTGTCGGGTAAGTCACAGAAGGTGCCTTTGCGGCAGGAGGTGCTCTGGGTACCCGCCCCCAGGGTTCCTGATAGAGGAAAAAGAAAGGGATCGTGGGATGGTGACTGGGAAACTGGCATAAAAATACCGAGGTCTGTTGAAATGAAACCACAGCTTTGGTGCTCTGGCTCAGTTTCTCTCTGCTTCATAAGTCAGAAAGCCAGTGGGGTGCAATAGAAAGACTGGGTGGGGACCCGGGAGACTGAAATCCGCATCCCAGCTCTCTTTGCAGCAACCTGGGCCTGGGAAGCACGTCACCCTCCTGGGCCTTAGTTTCCTTGCCAGTTAAATGGGTGTAACAGCAGGAAGGCATCGAGTGCTTGTGGGGCCCACTGAGTGTGCTCGAAACACGTCAGATGCCAAGAGGGGTGGTTTTGCCTGAATGACAGAACTGACCCCTGGGCTCAATGTCTTCTGCAGAGAAGCCCCTAAGGACCAAAAGGAAGAAGCCCCCTCCCCGGGAGAGAGGGGACCCGGGGGGCCCCAACGACGAGGACCCTGCCTCTGGGGGCCACACCTTAGGATCGCTCAGGTACAGTGGGGACCCCAGCTCGTCCACACCGACTGTACAAGGAGAGCAGCACCTCCTCAGAAGCATGAACGCAAGGGTCTGAGAAATAGGGGTGTCAGCGTGACCCAGCAACCGTAAAACAGGACTCGGAGCCTTGGTGTTACCTGGGGAGTCTCAGTATTACCTGGGGTATTACCTGGGGAGTCCCGTTATTACCTGGGATGTTACCTGGGGAATCTCAGTATTACCTGGGGTTTTAATAGGGGAGATCAGTATAACCTGGGGTGTTACCTGGGGAGTCAGATTTACCTGGGAATCCCAGTATTACCTGGGGTATTACCTGGGAGTCACAGTATTACCTGGGGTGTTACCTGGGGAATCTCAGTATTACCTGGGGTGTTACCTGGGGAGTCCCAGTGTTACCTGGGGTGTTACCTGGGGAATCTCAATACTACCTGGGGTTTTAACAGGGGAGTCCCAGTGTTACCTGGGGTGTTACCTGGGGAATCTCAATACTACCTGGGGTTTTAATAGAGGAGTCTCAGTATTACCTGGGGAGTCCCAGTATTACCTGGGGTGTTACCTGGGGAGTCCCAGCATTACCTGGGGTGTTAGCTGGGGAATCTCAGTATTACCTGAGAGTCTCAGTATTACCTGGCATATCACCTGGGGCATGACCTGAGGGGCAGTAACATTGTTAGTGTCACATTAGTGTCCAGTTTGGTCCCGTCGGGCAGGACGTCACATGCCTGGAGTCCAGCCTGAGCAGGCGGCCGCGGGCTCCTTCACCGGGGCCAGCCGCCGACTGCAGGTGCTCTGGGATGTGCAGGGGTGCGGATCGGTCCTGGGTGCCTCAGCCGCGGGGATGTGCGTGTTTTTCTCGTGGCCTTGGATTATCTCCCACCAAACACAGGGAAACTAGCAGTTCTGTTTGTTTCTCAACAACCCACATTGAAGTGAAAATCGTTCTGCTTGCCAGCCCTGCCTTTTCATTTAATCCACTTAGATCAGATCAGATGAGCCCTCACTGCCTGCCTTTCTTCCATGCCCCAGCAGCAAAAGGCCGAGTCAGCCTGAAAGTGAAGTTGGTGAAGGTGAGAGCTCAAAGAAGATGCTAAAGAAAAGAAGCAACTTGTAGTTTAAGGCCAGTCGGGAGGTACCAAGGGGGAGCCGAGAATCCTGGACCAAGAAGCTGGGTCTGAAGACTGCTGCTCCTTCCCCAGCCGGGGAGAGACGAAGACCCTGACAGGGGACAGGGGAGCCACCTCTTGCGGACAGTGGGGTCCCCCCTGCCTGCCTCACAGGGCTGCTGTGAGTGGATACAAAAGGACCTTAAAAAAGCACAAATAAGGATGATGGGCCTGACCGCCTGGGAAAACTCAGAACCTCAGTGCTTGGAAATGTCTGCGAGTTTCTCATCTCCAAGCTCTGGCCCCACTGCTAATGAACCTCTTCCTTCCTTGGGAAAGCCCCCCTTCCCTGGCCGTGGGTCTCTACTCTGCGGCTGGGTCCTGATGCTGCCCCTCCAGTCTTCCCCGTTCCCCAAGTGGGGGCTGGCTCTCCCACACCGTTCCCGGTCGTCTCTCTGTGACCCGGGGCCACTCTGCCCTCCCGCCGTCCCCACCAGCTCCTCCCTGACCCTGCTGGTGTTTTCTGGGCTCGACGCCTTGGTCTCTGCCATCTCAGTAACCCCGTGCTCTCCCTCATGCCCGTGGCCAGTGGCCACCACTGTCTCTGATCGGGACCAGCTCCCCTCATCCAGTTCAGCCTGCAGCCGAGGCCTGGGCACGAAGGTCTGAGTCTCGGGGCCCTGAGACCCTCACAGACACGTGGCCGCCTGGGACCCGCGGCCCCGAGATACATAGCAACATCTGCAGCGACCTTCTCCAGGGGCACGTAGAGGGCTTGCAGAGAGGCTGCCCCACCCTTGGACATTGCGTCAGAGGGGAGAGGGCTCCTGCGCCAGGCCGCCGTCCCTCCCCTGAAGATGCATGGTCCTGGGGCGGCTCTTCTCCCAGTGAAGGGACAACTTCCAGAAGCTGCCAGCCCGGCCGTGCCCATCAAACCACTTCCAGGAGAGACCTTTCCTACCTATAGAGAAAAGTGCCTCTTCATCTAGGTCAGGGCTCTCAACCTCAGCACCACGGACGCTTGGGGCTGGATAAACCTTTGTGGTGGGGGCTGTCCCTTGCGTGGAAGGCTGGCAACAGCACCCCTGGCCTCCGCCTGCTGCCCATTGTCCCACAGTTGTCATCAGAGGTTGAGAACCTCTGATCTAAGTCAGTTCAGTGACCACTTAATATTTCCACAAAATCCCAGAATGTGGAGGGCACCACAGCCTG
Organism: Choloepus didactylus; assembly: GCF_015220235.1. Taxonomy (NCBI): domain Eukaryota; kingdom Metazoa; phylum Chordata; class Mammalia; order Pilosa; family Megalonychidae; genus Choloepus; species Choloepus didactylus. Next base: position 7,440,745 of record NC_051309.1, on the reverse strand, counting down.
GGAGCCTCTGTCCCAGGGATTTTCGGGACCATTCATGACCTGAATTGTTACTTTTTAAACCCTAAACTAGACTCTGTTGGTCGGGAACAGAGTGGCCCCGTAACAGAATTCCCCATGTGGCCGCTCAGCCAAGCTGCTTGTCCCCTGCAGCCTCTTCCCGGTGGCCCAGGCGGGATTTCCGAAACTGGCAGGCAGTGCCCCCTGGTGCTGCACTAAGTATCCCACTACTCGGTGGCGTTTAGGAAAGCAAAGGCTTCCTTTGTGCAATAGTTTCAGAATCGGGTTGCACAGAAACCCCTTTTCTGCCCCGGCGCTCTATGCACAGAGCCGTGCTGGACGCAGGTGGCTCCCACGTGGGGAAGGTCCGACTCTGTGTCTGGAGTGTGGTCAGTGCAGCCTCCGGCCAGCGCCGGGTCAGCCCAGGTCACCCAAGCCTCCCTGTGAGCATGGGTTTGAAGCTGGCACAGCCAGTCCTGTCCTCAAAGAAGCCTGCCCGGCCGCCCCGCACCCCCCGCAGGCCGACCCAGTTGGGAGCACCCGTGGCTGCTCGTGGCTGTTAGTTTTGCTTGTACCTGTAGCTCCCTTAGCCGAGGGGGACGTGTCACCTGCTGCTGTACCCTCCCCGCCCGCAGCCCCCATCCATGCTGGGCAGTTTGGGGCACCTGAATCTCAGTAAAGACTCATGGACTGAGTGCTTTTCATTGCATGGCAAGTTGGCACTTCTAACACAACTCGGCATGTACAAATGACTTTCTTAATGGGACCACCTCCCTGATGAAAAGAAAGCATGGACATGTGGGAACCCCTGGTGCTGGGGAGGGCTTCCAGCCTTAGGGGCTGGAGCTGGCTGAGCTCAGTGCATCCATGGCCGGGGGACAGAGGCTGGCCACAGTGAGACCCTGGAGACAAACCTCCACCCCACTCCCTTTAGCTCATCTCCCCTAGCTCTTATTAGGGACTGTGGGTTGTTACAGTGATGAAAGGAGATGGAACTAGAAAGGCTCATGAATGACAAAATGGGGGGGTTAGTGAATTTGTTCTTTTATGAAAACTTACTCTCTGGCCTGAGCTTGAGAGGCTAGGATGATGTTAACACATTTTGTGAGGTCAGTAAACTCTCCTAGGGGTCCTCCAGCCAGCCCGGTGTCCGATTTTGAATCTATTCCCTCGGAATCCCCCCAAGGAGGGTGGTGTTGAGCTTGCTGCTGCTACAGACACGTCCTGTCTGCTCCTTCTTTCCTTCTATCCTGCCCCATCCTCCTCTGAGCTGCTTGCAGCACTGCATCCAGAATGAACTTCCTAAAACACAAATCCGATGGCCAGCCTTCGGTGGCATCCCCTTGTATTTAGGATAAACCACGAAAGCCGCTCTGAGGTCTGCTACCGGCCACTCTCCAGCCCGGCTCCTGCCCCCTGCCCCTCCCTCCCAGCCTGTCTGTCTCCTCGCGTCCTTGGGTGCCACACCCCTGCCCACCACAGGGCCTTTGCACGTGATAGTCCTTCTTGAAATGCCCCCTAGCCCAGCCCCTTGGCCTCATGAGCTCCCAGCCATTCATCACGTCTCAGGTCAGGAGCCATGTCTTTCAAAAGCCTTCCCCAATCCCCTCACCCTCACCCCAACAAGATGAGGCCCCCTTTATACTCCCAGCACTGTGCTTCCTTCTGCTGGGATTGGCGGGAGAGGGAGACGTACACTATTTCCCTTCCAAGTTCAGAACCAGTTGTGAAAAAGGCACATCAACTTTATAACTGATAAAGCCAGATTGCAAGACTAGATGGTCTCCATGGCCACAGAGGCTTGCTCATACCTTCCCCCTGAATTCAGCTTCCATGACGGTCACAGCGATGTAGCTGCCCAATCACAGACGTCCACCCTGGGGACACCCCTAAAGCACAGCAGGGGAGGGCAGGCAGAGGAGACCCAGACTTTGTGGGGCTTGAAACTTGTACTTTGGAGGGGGGCTCTTTATAAAAAGCAAATAAAATTTCAAAAAAATAAAATTTCACAAGTATGAAAATCAATATATGTGGTGGAAGGGAGGAGGCGGGGACACTGTGCAATATTCTCTTCCACCTATGGTATATGGATTTGGCTGCATGCCAGAATTTACCCAGGAAACACATTAAAATCACCAACTTTTAAATCCTATCCCAGAGATTCTGAGTCAGTAGATTTGGCCGGGGGCTGAGGAATCTGTATTTTTTTATCAGGCCCCTTGAGTCCTACCTTCCATTATACACAAAGATTAATGAGAAATGGATCACAGACCTAGACATGAAAGATCAAGCAAAACTTCCTGAAGAAAGCTTGGAAGACTACTGTGGTAGCACAGTAATGCCCCTCACTCCCAGCCCAGTAAGGCCAGTCCTGAGCCCCAGAACCTGTGATTATGCTGTGTACCACGGTAGGGGAGGTCTGGTGGTTTGAAGCTGCGTGTACCCCAGAAAAACATGCTCTTAAATCCTCCACTCCTGGGGGTGTGAGCCCATTGTAAGTAGGACTTTTTGATGAGGCTGCTTCAGTTTAAGGTGTGACCCACCTCATTCAGGATGGGACTTAATTCTCTTACTGGAGTCCTTTATAAAAGGATAAAGCCAAATTGCAAGACTAGATGGAAAGAATAAGGAGAGAGGAAAAAGCCGTGGAAGCAAGAAGCTGAAATCAATGAAACCTGGAAGAGAAGGGAGAGACCTGCAGACGCCGCCGTGTGCCTGGCCACGTGGCAGAGGAGCCAAGGATCGCCGGCAGCTGCTCTTCCGGAAAAAGCATCAATCGCCTGGATGATGTCTCGATTTGCGCACTTTCTTGACTGCAAATTGTAAGCTAATAAATTCCTATTGTTTAAGCCAACTCATTTCATGGTATCTGCTGTAAGCAGCCTAGGAAACAAACAGGGCAATTAAGCTTGCAGGTGAAAATAAGGTTACAAACCAGCTGATCTTAAAATAAGGTTACCCTGGATTATTCAGGTGCACCCAAGGGACTCAAGGGCCTTTGACTGTGGAAGAGGGAGACAGGAGGGAGTGTCCCAGCGATGTGATACGAGAAGGACTCAGCTGGCCACTGCTGGCTTTGGAAATGAGAGGGGGACATGAGTCAAGGAACATGGGAAACCTCTAGAAGCTGGAAAGAGCAGGAAAATGGATCCCTCCCTAGGGCCTCCAGAAGGAACACAGTGCTGCGTTCCTCTCTGACTTTAGCCCAGTGAGACCCATTTTCAGACTTCAGACCTCCAGGGCTGTGAGAGACTCAATTTGTGTTGTTTTGAGCCACGAGGCTTTCGTCATTTGTTGCAGCAACTCGCTTCACGACTTGGGAGGAGGCAAAGATTTCGTAAACAAGACACAAAATCACTCACCATAAAAGAAGCTTGCCAAACTAGACTTCATTAAAACTATAAACATCATTTCATCAAAGAGTATTAAGAGAGGGAAAGGGCAAGCCACAGTCTAGAAGATACATGAGCTACATATAGCCAGCACAGGACTCATCCAGGACATAGAGATAACCCCTATAAATCAATATAAAAAGACAGACCAGCCAACGCAATTTTTTTTAGTGGACAGAACACCTGAGCAAGCTTGTCACAAAAGAGGATCTCCAAATGGCCGGTGAGCACTTAAAAAGGTGCTCAATATTCTTAGGCATCAGGGAAATTCATATGTAATCCATGAGACAGAATAGCTAAAAGTAAAAAGACCATCAAAACCAGGTGTTGATGCAGATGAGGAGTAAATGAAATGCTCAGACATTGCTTACACTTTAGAACCCGTAGGGCTCTGTGAAGGCTGAACCTACAGGAGCTCTACCCCGGGTTCAACATGTATCAGTGGAGTGGAGCCATGTCCACAAAAAGACATGTATGAGAATATTCATAGCAGCTTATTCAGAATAGCCCCAACCAGGATGCAACCCAAATGTCCAACAGTAGAATGTATAAATAACGCACAGTATAGACATGCAATGCAATATTATATTGCAACAAAAAAGAACAAACTACAGCTACCTGCAGCCACATGGACGAATCTCAAAAAACAGGAAAACTGCTTGTTGGCGATAACAGTCAGAATAGGAGTTAGCTTTGGGGCTATTTTCTGGGAGGTGATGGGGGAGCCTCCTGGGATACCGGGAATGCTCTCTCTTGAGTAGATGATGGTCATGTGGTTCTGTGTAGTTACGATTCACACATTTTACTGCATTCAGGTGATAATTAAAAAGTCAAAACAAAACAAAATCTGGTGTCTGGACCAGACTGGGGAAGCATTCTCAAACTTGGCAGGTGCTGACATGCTTAGCAGTAAGGGATGGGATTTTAGCTTTGAGAGTGCAGCAGGCTTCGTCGCGTGGACTGTAGAGGGTGGCGGAGAAGCCTCTGGGCTCCGAAGGGATTGCACCTGGAGCCTCAGCAGGGACTGGAGCCTTGGGGTTCTCTTCTCTCCACCCGCCCCATCCCTTTTCCCACTGTGGGAGCCGAAATCCTTTGGTGTCTTGGAGCACCAGATGGGGTTTGAAATGGGAGGGAAGCCTGGAGCTTTCCTCGTTTTGCCATGGGAAACTACCAGTGTCGGGAATTGAGCTTTCGGGCTTCTTTGCCCCTCACCTTTTCCACTGTAGGGGGCTGTGACCAAGCTGTAGGATGGGGTCATCGTGAGTTCAGGAGGGTGCAGAGCTGAGGAGTGGGCTAAGACCTGGGCACATGGAGAGTAACGGCCTGGTGAGTGAGAGCAAACCCAGAATTAGGAATTTGCACAGGGACTTGTTTGCCAATTTCCAGACAGTTCGAGAAAACTGACGGTGGCTGTAGAAAAAAAAGAGTAGAAGAAATGGAGAATTGCGGGGAGGTAGAGAACTGGCTTCTCACCACCAAACGATCTGCAAATCAATCTGCTTCAAACCAATCTGCGGCACCAGTTAACGGCCAGAGGCGTCCACAGGCCAGCTTCCAGATGCAGAGGGGCTGGGCAGCACCGATGCCCAGGGGTCCTCTGAGGCCCACAGCTGAGTCTTAACTCGGTTCGGCTCACCTCTGGTGAACTCTGGATATATTATGTCCCCCCAAAAGCCGTATTCTTTAATGCAGTCTTGTGGTGGCAGACGAATTAGTGTTGATTAGGTTGGAATCTTTTGATTTGTTTCCATAGACATGTGACTCAATCAAAGGTGGGTGAAAAGTTTGATTAAATTATTTCCGTGGAGATATGGACCCTGCCCATTCAGGGTGGGTCTTGATTTAATCACTGGAGTCCTATAAAAGAGCTCACAAACAGAGGGAGCTCAGAGCAGCTGAGAGGGGCATTTTGCAGAGAAGCTAAGAGCTGACACTGACACTGACACTTGGAGATGCTTGGAGATGTTTGGAGATGCTAGCCCAGAGTTTGCTCCAGAGAAGCTAAGAGAGGACCCTGACACTTAGATGCACAGGTGCTGAAGAAGCGAAGAAAGACCCAGAGACATTTTGGAGAAAGCCACTTTGAAATGCAACCTGGGAGCAAAGGACCAGCAGAAGCCAGCCATGTGCCTTCCCAGCTGACAGAGGTATTCCAGATGCTGTTGGCCATTCTTCATTGAAGGTATACTCCTGTTGATGCCTTGGTTTGGACTATTTTTTTGGTCTCAGAACTGTAAATTTGTACCTTAATAAATCCCCTTTATAAAAGCCAAAACATTTCTGGTATTTTGCATAATGGCAGCTCTAGCAAACCAGAACAGCTCCTGGAGTGTGGGCCAGCGTGAGCTTCGCTCCTATGCGGGACAAAACACAGATCCTTGCCCTTCCCCCATGCCCTCTGCTGCCACGTCAGTGACTAACAGAGCCAAAGGGCAGGAGCACTAGAGCCTTCTGGGGCTCAGTGACCATCTGATATGTGACGGGCAGTGTGGGTGGCCAGAGGTGGGCCATAGCCATGAAACGGGGAGGACCCGGAGGCCAGGCCAAGAAATTTAGATTTGACCCAGTGGGAGCCTTTGAGTTGCCTAAGAGAATGGTGCCAAATGCCTTAGAACGTGCGCTACAGTGAAAACTATGACGCTAGGTAGGGCACGTGCTGACGAGGCAGGCAAATTGGGGGCTGCTGAAACGGGCTGACAGGTGGTTGGTGAGGTGGCAGCCGTGGTGACGGAGGAAAAGGAGAGATTTGGGGACTGTTGGCAGGCACCATCCAGTTCTGGTTGGTTGCTGGGGAAGAAGCAGGATGGGCAGGCTAGGAAGCCGGGTCTCTGGGTGGTGGAGGGGGTGGGGATGGGCAGGGAGCAGGTGAGTGGCAAGTGGGAGAGAGAGATGAGGCCTTCAGGTTCGTTCGGACACGCTGAGGTGACTGTGGGCACCACAGACTTTCTGCGGTATCCATTTGGAGTTCAGAAGGGAGATCCATGGAGGGGATCTAAATCTGGAAGTCAACAGCAAAGAGGAAGAAGAAATGGGATTGCTCAGAGAATGAGACGACAATTAAAATGGGAATCCTGGGAGGCACACCAATGCCAATCCCGCAGGGAATGGAACACCTAAACAGGTTCTAGAATGTTCTGGAACATTCTAGAAGAACTATCTGAGCAAGGCTGTTAGTGAAAGGTCAAAGAGAGTTGAATTCTTAGTTTTAAGGTCACCCAGCACCTGACATAGCGGCCCACAGGCACACAGCACATAGGAATGGATGAATGGGAGAGAAAATAAATAGCCTTCCCCTAAACCTCTGAGAAATACTCCCTACCTCCTCCTGAGATCAAGAGATGAAAGAAAACCATGTGCCATAAAAGGAACACTGCAGCCCAGCCTCAAAGATTATGACTCGTCTCCCAGCCAGCATGGGCGGCCCTACCTGCCACCACACTTCTTAGCGGTCCTGGGGAGCCTAAAGCAGGATAGTGGGCACTGACGCTGTTAGGATTCCTTGGTTACGTCGACTGGGCAGTGGTGTTGGAGACAGGCTCCGAGCTGCTGAGCCCCAGGCCTAGGGAGGCGAGGCGGGAGAGAGGAAGTGGGGGACAGGGTGAATCCACTCACTGCTGCCAGCTGTACTTTTTGTCCTGGAAGTTTCCTGTCTCATCCTTTAATAGTCCAAGTGGGCAAAGGTCAAACATCAAAAATCCTTATCATCCGTTCTTGACCCTTCTGTCTCTAGCCGTGTTTCAGAAAAGGCCGTACTGGGCCTGAGCCAGCACACCTGCCCTTAACCAAGGTGTTCTAACCAAGCCGGGGTAGGGGTGCAGAGAACACCTGCAGCCAGCAAGTACATCCGGGGCACACAAAGCCATCCTGTCTTGAATAACAGTAAACCTCAGTCTTTAGGAGCAAGGAACGCTGGACTTTGAGCTAAACTGCCTGGGTTCTGGATTCAAATCCTGCTTCTGCCCCTTCCTAGTAATATGATCTTAGACAGGACATTGACCTCTCACAGACTCAGTTTCCTCATCTGTATAAGGGGGTTAAGAGTAGCACCAGCCTCGTAGAGAGCCATATAGCAAGTGCCTGTATCATCATCATCTTCTTCATCACCTCCAACAGCTAATGGAGAATTTGTCTGACATTTTACTACTTCTTAGAATTGACATCTCATTTATGGGACTGAAGGGAAGAGAGATGAAGTTTAGTTGAGTGTCCAAGCTAAAGCAGATCTAGGGGGAGAGAGAGAAGATTCAAGTGTGAATGGCAGTGGTGAAAATTAAACCTGCTGTGACCCATTTCACTCCAGCCCAGCCCTCCGCCATCTTCCCGTCCTGTCATGGAGAAGTGGCTCCCGCTCCCTCCCTCCCCTGCGTCCCCAGCATCCACCCAGAGCCGGTCAGTGGGCAGCTGCCCCCACGCAGTTATTGCCGGGGGACGGCCAAGTCTTTGGCTCCCAACCTAGACGCCGTATAAATGAAAATGCCCCAGTCATGCCAGTGGGCGGTTCATTTTCTTTATTTTTTTCACAAGCTTTGAATTCAGAAATAAGAGCCACGAGAAGCTGGTTGTTAAGTAAAAATGGGGTGATTACAAAGGAAAACTTTGTACAAAACTTTAAAAATCAGACTGCCCGCCCAGCGCCTCAGAGGGAAAAGAACTCAAGGAACCCAGGAGCGGCCGTTGCCCCACCGCTGTCAGCCCGGAACGAGGATGGAGAGACGCCTTTCTGAGTGTGCGTGGCTCGGCCTGACGTCCAGAGCTGGCTGCAAGAACACACAGACTGGAAGGACGTGGTGGCGCGAGACGGCTGCCACGGAGACCAGGGCTCCGACACAGACGTGGATGACGTTTGTCTGCAACCAAGTGGATGGCTTCCCTGCCTTTCTGAGAACTCCCAGAAGGTCTCCATGGGGCTGGGGTGGAAAGGGCCTCCTTCGAGTGCCAACTCAGGGTGGGCAATGAGTAAACATCTTCATTTTAAGAGTTTTGGAATTGCCCTTGGGGTCTGATCTGGGTGTTGTCCTTGGCGATGTGTTCCCCCAGATGCACTCAAAGCTTTGCATACGTACTTTAGTAACATGCATCAACTACCTAGAACAGCTACCAGGGCGCAAAGGAACCACCACTCAGAATCATGGAGCCACTGAAGGTAGATGTGAAAGGGACGGCACAAGATGGCGCACTAGGAGGGGAAGGAAGACACCATGCTCTGAAGTAGACTTGGTACAAACACACAAATGCGGGGCAATTTCCAAGCAAACACACCACACTAGTACCACTTCTTCCTAAACAAAAAAAGGAAAGAACATCATTCAGTTTTCCCCCATCAGTACCAAATAAAACTGTGGATTTCAGAAACACTGACGGGGGAAGGAATGGGCTCGATTCCCAGAATCCTTCACTCCAGCTCGTCCACCCACCGCGGTCAACCAAGGCTGGTGATGTTGGAGCGGCCTCCAGGGGGCGCCACGATGCGGTGGCCGGTGCGCCTGGGATTGTTGTCATCTATCTGAGCACCTGCAAGAGACAGCGCCAGTGAGTTCTGGAAAGATCTGTTCACGGCAGTTCGACTCGCTGCTCCCGGAGGCTGTGGGCTACCTGGGGCCTCCTTCCTTTGTGGAGGCCATGCCCTCAGCTTGAAATGGCCGCCATTCTATCTGCCCTTCAGGACCCAGTCGGGGATCACCGCCTCCATGAAGTCTCCCCTGACTGCCACGGAGTTCCGCTCTCTCCAGGCTCCCTCAGGCCCTGGGGATCCTTCCGCCAGCCCTGACCATCTGGCCCCATTTCTTGTCTGGCTTCCCCAGTAGAATTCGACCTTCTTGAGACAGGTGAGCTAATGTTTATTGAGTGTGTACTGTCTGTAGGTTCAGGCTTGGTGCTTTAACGTGCACTGCTGTTTAGACCACACAACAAGGTGAGGAAGGGTGTGTTTTTACCCCAATGGACAGATGAGGATTTGAGGCTTGGGTCCTGCGGCTTGGAGAGAGAACATGATTCAAGCCCACACTGGTTTGTCTCCGGAGCCCACTCTCTTACTAAGTCAGAACAGGGGTCTCCCAATCCACAAGCCTCCACACAGGGCCTGATGCCCCAGAAGTACTTTATGTCTGAGTGTGTGGGGGCATGTGTGCACATGCGTGTGCATGGCTGTGTGTGTGAACTACTCAGAGCCGGACCTACCCACCTCTTGGCAATGGGAAGAGCTGCACAGGGCATATTTTCTGTTTCAACTCTCGAAAGCCAACCATCCGGTCTAATCGTATGCGTTTTCTCGCAGGTAGGTAGGCAATGGTTTAAAAGAGCAGCACTGAGTGCAGGGTGTAGCGCTCAGGAAAGCAGCAGTGAATGAAAGAATGAGGGAATGGTGGGATGCTGTGGGAAAGGTGCTGTGAATTTGGGTAATTTGGAATGAAACACCCCCTCTCTCGGCTTCATTTCCCTCTCTGTAAAATAAGGGCAGTAGACTGGATGAGGCCCTTCCAACTCTGCCATTGTATGATTTGTCTACATAAGCCACTCCGGGTCTTGACAACTGACCTTCATTTATTCCCACTGTCTGGCTGGTAGACAGTTTGCCCTCCTGGTATTTCAGGAATCTCTCAAGGCCCAGAAATCAGGAACTTCCTACTTTTCCCCCATAACCATCTGCACCTTGCTCATTATGTGCCACTCCTTTGAAAACACCCACTGGCCATCAGGACACGCATCCCAGAAGCCACACCATGCAACAGTGTGCAGAGTCTGAAAGGACATTGGTGACATCGCAACTGGTGCTGGAAGTGCCTCTGCTGCTTTTGGCAGAGGGAGTCCCCGCCAAACTGCTGCAGGCCGGCCCAGGGCAGGGCTGCGGGCGCAGAGAGAACAGGGAGTCGAATTGGGAGGACAAGGGCAGGTGCGGGGCCCTTCCAGCAGACTTCTTATTTTACTGTTTGTCTTGTTCTAAAAGGAGGGACTCTCTCTCCATGTTTACTGGGACTGTGAATGGCCTGGTTTGGAAATAAAGGTCCAGTTTTCAAACTCCTTAGGAGGTTTTTGTTGCTGTCCCTTCTGAAAGCTTTCCGGAGAAGCCGATAATCCCTGCTTTGTTAACCAAGCATCAGACAGGATATTCAAGTTGTGTTTAGGGTCTATTTTGTGTACCAACATGAGTTATTTTTAAACACTGGTATCCCACTCAGTGTGCACGGACTTTTTCCATGGAAGACTCTTAGGAAGGGAGATGGCCTGGGGGATCCCCGATTCACATTCCCCGTCGTGTCACCGCTGAGACAGACACTCATGGAATGGATGGCGAGTGCTGTCACCCCACGGTTTAAATGATTTTTCATCATCTCTTCTTCCCTGCCCCCTCCACTCTCTCTTGCTAAGCATACCACCTTTTCTGTTTAAATGTCCACCTCTCCTGCAAGGCCAGGCCAGGGGATGGCACAACACAGCTGGCAGGCTAAATCCATCCCACTGCCTGTTTTTGTATAGTCACCAATGGGTAAAAGAGAGATTTTACATTTTTAAGTGGTTGCGTTTTAAATGATTCATATACTCATTTTGCCTCTTGGCTCACAAAGCCTAAACTATTTACTATCTGGCCCTTTTAAAAGAAGTTTGCCAACCCCTATGCTAGACTGTGAGTGACCAGCCATGTCTTGATCTTTGCCGTATTCCTAGCCCCTAGCACTGTGTATAAAACGTGCTAATTCCTCAAAAATTCTGCAGGACAAAATCCCTTCCAAAGCTTCCAACGAAGGTTGCCTGCCCTCTTGTGGCGACCTGGTGAAACTGCAGACCTGTGCCCCTGGGGCCCTGAGAAAATCCGAGGAATCCAGGAGCACTAAGTTCGGGTATGTTGAAACTGAACTTTTTGGGGTCCTGGTTTCCTCTCTTACGGATATAGGAACAAAACCACCCAACACACAGGGTTGTTGCAAGGATGGAATACAATCCATACCATCATAAAGGGCAGTGGACCAAATCACACACACACCAAAAGGCAGCCATGCCCCTTCCTCCTTGTGTCGTGTTCATCCCCAACACTCCAGGTTTGGAGACAAAAGTCCCCGAGGATGCTTACGGAAGAGCTCGGGACAATCTGGGTGCAAACTATTCATCAGCCAAAATCCAGCCCCAAGAATCCCTCCAGCCTGCTCTGCCCCACCCGGTGGGGAGATGGGGACCTGGCCACGTCTGCAGGAAGCAGCTGCCTCTGAGGAGCAAGCGACAGGCCGGGCGCAGCCAAGAAGCCCTCGGTGTGGGCAGCCGCCGGCGCGGCTGGGTTCCTGACCTGATAGACTGAAGTTGGACTGGTGCAGGTTTCTGATGGGCGGAGGCTGGTGTTTGGAGGGCGAGGACTTGGCAGAAGGAGCAGGAGTGGCGTATTTGGGTGTGGCTGGCACCTCGTACACGGGGCCATCGTACATGCCTCTGGAAACCCCTTGCAATCCAGACACCTAGGCAGACGGAGGGAGAGAGAGGCTGACAGGTCCACAAGATGCACACGGGCTTCTGGTTCAGGCCACTCGGAGCCCTGTGGGCAGGAGTGACCTGAGGTCGTCTCGGATACACATTCACGTGCATGCACACACATGCACACGCAGCTTCATGCAAGAGGACCCCAGAGCCATTTCCAAGAGGAAGATACTTCCCTGGACCTCCCCTCCCCTGCAAAGGACTTAACACCAGGGACCCCTGAGTCAGACTGGAGGCATCAAAAGGATCTTGTCTTTGTCCGGGTTTTCCCAGGCAAGGACTTCAGGGCAGGTGCTTTAGGAGGTGAGCGGGAGAGGCAGAAAACCCAGCACAGGGAGGGAGGAGTGATCAACTGTGGGCACCGGAGCTCGGAGACACTGTGAGGCACACCTCAGCACTGTCCCATGGGGGCCAGGGAGACTGGCCATGCATCCATGGGCTCCAGTCCACCAGCTAAGGGCAGCCCCCAGGGACAGCCCCCAGAGTGCCTGAGACAGCTCTGCAGCAGAGAAGCCAGAAGCCCAGGGCCTTGAGCCGGGAATCTTTCAGCTGCCCACGGCAGTGCAGTGACCTCTGAGATGGGCTGAGGGAAAAGGCATCTGTCCAGGTCCTCCGAGAGCAGCCTGTATCCCAGGGGCAAGCCCAGGGTCAGCTGCAGCACCCAGACGCCCAGCCCTGGCTCCCTGATCTGCAGCGGGCGAGCTGAGTTTCAACACCATAGGTTAGGATCCAGTTGCTGTATGTCATGGGGACAGCTCTGCCCCTGTCACCTGGAGAACTGCTTCCCCAGAGACCAGGGACCTTAGCCTCTTTCTGTTCCCCTCTCTCAATACCTGGGTCTCCGGGGTTCCCTTGGCCCCGGCCTACTCCCCAGCCTGCACCCCAACCTCCCGATGCCCTTCAGAGCCTCCTCTGAGCTTACGTTGGCTAGAGGCGGGTCCTGCTGGGGATGCCCTCCCTCACCTGGGTGGGCTCCTCTCCCACTACCCGGGGATGCAGGGAGGGTGACACCTGACGCAGGGGAATCCAGCAAACGCAGGGGAGGCATCTGAGGTCATGCGTCTGCCGCTTACAGACGCTGACCATTAACCACAGGCTTGAGGTCCAGGCAGATTGTGAGGGAATTAAGCCGGAAAAGTGTGTTTCCGCCCTCCACGGTGGGTGTCCCAGCCAGGAACCTGCTCGAGGAGTTACACTGTGCCCAGTGCCTTTGTCCTCCGGCCACTCAGCCCCTTTGCTTACACCCGGCAAGCTCTCCTGTCGGACGTGCTCATTCTCAACTGGGTGCTCCTTACGGGAGTCGGACAAGGCAAGGGATCACAGGCCATGACGACGGGTGGCCAGACGTCCAAGGGCACGAAGTATCGGACCCTCCCATCTCAACTGGTGGTGGAGCAGCTCGTGAAATACAAGAGGAGGACCCCCCCCAAACAAACACGCACACATGCACACTCATCCACACACCCACACATACATGCACACCCATACTCACATATACACACACACACAGACTCACATCCCCCCATGCACATACACATGCACGCACACACACATCCTCACATGCACATACACATGCACTCACATCCTGCCACACTAGCACACACATGCACACACACATGCGTACCCATCCTCACAGGTACACACACCTACAAAGACGTGCACACGTCCATGCATACACACATCCCCACATGCACACACATGCACTCACATCACCCCATGCAGACATACGCACACATCCACACATGTGCACACATGTTCTCATATCCACACACCCACACATCCCCCCACGCGTACACACACACACAAAGCTGGCCTTTCTGGCAAACAGCATCGGCTGTGCAGCTTGGGTGGCAGGTTACTGTGGTGACAGTGGGGACACAGGTGGGGAGGTTCCCTCCCAGGGCTGGGCTAGAGCTGGGGCAGAGACTGCTCCTCGTCCTTTAACAGGAACCTCCCCAGGTCAGTGGCAAGAATCTTCAAGAAAAGGAGGGAAAAGGGATGCAAAATGGCAGGGGAGGGAGGGAGGAAAGGAAGAGGGTCAGATCGGGGGGAGATATGCCTCTTGGGGGCAGCAGGCCGCCCCCTTGAGTATGCCAAGGGGTTGCTGGATGAATCCGTCAGCGAGGCAAGGCTGAAAGGTCTTTAGCGGGCGGTGGCAGCTACCTGCGATGATGCAGGGATGGAGCCCTTAGAAATAGCCAGGGCCCCTCCATGCCCATGTGTGCTCACCCCCTCACAGTGCCCAGAACCCCCAAACCTCCTCAGTCCTATGCGATGCCCACCCTGTCCCAAGACGTGGGCAGGGCAGGGCCACTGCTTGCTGGACAGAAGGGGACAGGGAGGCTCAGCCCGGCTCTGACGTTGGTCGGCATCACCCAACGGGCCCTGCAATCACTAGCACAGCCTGTCACCTCTGACCCCAACCCAGGGGGTCCCCGTCTCCACCACCTCCCCCGGCACGCACCTTGTTCCTGATTTTGACGCGCTGGTAGAGGTGCTCGGGGAAGGGCTTCCGCGGGATGAAGCGCCCCACGCCCTTGGTGACGCTGATGTTTCCGTCTTCGAAGACGAGCTTGCCCTGGCTGATGACGACCAATGGAGAGCCGTGGCACTCCAGGCCCTCGAAGATGTTGTACTCGACGGTCTGCAGGCCAGGGAGGTACAGTGTTAGACTCAGCACCTCTCGAGGTCTCGCTCGCCACCAGCCCTGCCACTCAACAATGTGCTTGCCTAATGTTATAGCATGAGAAATTTTCAGGGTTTCCTTCCTAAAAGAAACTTTTTTAGGACTACGTAATATTCTCCATAATTTGCATAATCAGCCCCTTGCTGCTAGGCATCTAGGCTGTGTGTGGTTTTATATATTCCAACTAATATTGTTCTGGGGCCTCAGGGTCATGCAGTGTGGCCGTTTTTGTGCCTTTTAAAAATTTTTATAAGTCTCAATAATATGAAAACCAACAACCCAATTTAAAAATGGGCCAAAGACACAAACAGGCACCTCACTTACCAAAGAAGATATACAGATGGCAAATAAGCAAATGAATTGATCCTCAACATTGAGAAATTGTAGGTTAAAACAACAATGAGCGATGACCACACATCTATTAGAGTGGCTCAAATCCCAAACACCGACAATACCAAAAGCTGACGAGGCTGGGGGTCGACAGGAACTCTCATTTGTGGCTGACAGGGATGCAAAATGAGGTCTCCGCTTTGCAAGAAAGTCTGGCCATTTCTTATGAAGCTAAATGCAAGCTTGCTCCATGATCCAGCAATTGCACTCCTGGGTATTTACTCAAAGGAGCTGAAAACTGATGTACCCATAAAGGCCTGCACGAGAATGTTTATTGCAGCTTTATTCCTCAAGGACAGAAATTAACGGTTGCCCTTCCATCGGTGAACGGACACACGCCATACAGAGGGGGTTTAATCAGCAATAAAAAGAAACAAGCTATCAAGCCTCGGGCAGACACAGAGGAACTTTAAATGCATATTGCTAAGTGGAGGAAGCCAGTCTGAAAAAGCTACATACTATGTAACTCCAACTATACGACATTCTGAAATGGGCAGAACCACAGACACAGTAAAAAGATCAGTAGTGGTCAGAGTTTCAGAGGTGGAGAATACGGGGGAGAAGGGGGTGAATAGGTGAGCACAGAGCATTTTAGGGCAGTGGAACTATCCTGCACGATAGTATAATAATGAATCCATGACATCACACACTTGCCAAAACCCACAGAAATGCACAACACAAAGAGGAAAGCCTAGTGCAACTAGAGACTTCAGTTACAGATAATATACCAATGCTGGTTCATCAATTATAAAAAATGATGATATATAGGGGAGCCTGTGTGGTGAGGCGGGAGCTGGAGGTTTATGGGAATTCTCTGTATGTTCTGTGCAATATTCTGTAAACCTAAAACTGTTCTGAAAATGAAGTTTATTACTTAAAAATAATTAACATTCTTTCTTTAGGGTAATTTTCTAAACTTAAATTACAGGGTCAAAGGATATGAAGTTTTTACTGCTTGTGTTTCATATTGCCAAATTATTCTCTGAATGGGTCAGACCAATTTACACTACCTTGGTGATGGGAAAGAAAGGCATTTCATGTCTATCCTTTCCAGAACCAGCTAATATCAGTTTGTGCTAATTTGAAAAACAAACATTTCTTTTAAAATATGCATTATCCCCTTACTTCTAAAGTAAATATTTGACTCTGTTAACCACCATAATCAATTATTTACTATATATTATTTAGAAAATAGTTCATGAACATGGTTAAAATAAAATTCATGCAGTACAGAAGGTCCTCAATAAAAAAAGTAAGTCTCAGAGGATGGAGGAAGATGGCAGCATAGAGAGGAGTGGAAGTTAGTTAGTTCCCCCGGAGCAACTAAAAAACAACCAGGAACAACTAGTAAATGACCTGAAATAACTGCTGGGGGACAACCACGACTGTCCACACATCGGGCACCAACCTGGATTGGGAGGAATGCCTGAGATGGCAGTGTGGAATCTGCGATTAGAAACTGCGGACACGAGCCGGAGTCCCCACCCCCCATGGCAGCCCGAACTGCAAAGCCCCACTGTGCTAGAGAGCAGCACTTTCTCAACAAGCGAATATACTCAGTCCAGCTCCAACTGGGGTTTTAATTGGCAAACGTGGACTGCTCAATGCAAGCTGCAAATCTGCAACAAGCAGACAGAGGCTTTTAGTGATGACTGACCTTGAAGATCCAGGGACTTCTCTTTCCCAGGAGGGGGAGCCCAGAGGACCAGGTGCTATCTCTGGCCAACGGTGAAACTGGGGGGGTTGTGGAATGGCCCTGAAAGGGGTCCTTATGTCCCTTTTTCTCTCTCTCAACCTGAGCGGCTCAGTGGAGAAAGCCTCAGCCATTTTCAGTTCGCAGCACCCAGACCCAGACAAGGGTGGAGACAGCAGAGTCAGAGAGACAAAGAACCTATTTAAATGCAAGTGAAAACTCCCTGGGGGGTGTATCTTCCCTAAGAGGAAAGAGGTGGTGCCCAGCTCTACTACCAGCCTTCCATTCAGAACCAGACCCCAGGACCCGGGGGGAAACAATCAAACCAGAAACAACTTAAGGTGACAATTAAAAGGGCCACACCTCCTTACATAGTTGGGAGTGACAGGCTGACAGGCAACACCTGCTGGGCAGGTTAGGAAAGTACAGCGGCTCAAGGCCTCCCGGAGTATGTCAATCTTCAAAGACACACCTTCAGGGAAACCTGGTGCTGAATATTCCCTCCTTCTGGGACCTGAGCCAGTTCTAGTCTGCAAAAACCTGATTAGAGTAACCAAGGAAACCAGATGCCTAGACAACAGAAAACTACAACCTACACTAAGAAAAATGAAGGTATATCCCAGTCAAAGGAACAAACTTACACTTCAACTGAGATACAGGAATTGAAACAACTAATGCTAGATCAATTCAAAAAGTTTAGGGAAAATATGGCAAAAGATATGAAACTTATAATGAAAACACCAGGCATACATAAGGTAGAAATCAACAGTTCAAAAAAACAACTGGCAGAATCTTTGGAAATTAAAGGCACAACAAAAGAGATGAAAGACACAATGGAAACATAAAACAGCAGATCTCAAGAGGCAGAAGAAAACACTCAGGAACTGGAGAACAAGACACTGAAATACTATACACAAAAGAACAGATAGGGAAAAGAATGGAAAAATATGAGCACCTCAGGGAATTGAATGACAATATGAAATGCTTGAATGTACGTGTCATGGGTGTCCCAAAAGGAGAAGAGAAGGGAAAAGGGGCAGAAGCAATAATAGAGGAAATAATCACTGAAAATTTCCCATCTCTTATGAAAGACATAAAATTACAGATCCAAGCAGCGCAGTGTACTCCAAACAGAATAGATCTGAATAGGCTTATGCCAAGACACTTAATAATCAGATTATCAAATGTCAAAGACAAAGAGAGAATCCTGAAAGCAGCAAGAGAAAAGCAATCCATCATATACAAAGGAAGCTTGATAAGACTATGTGTGGATTTCTCAGCTGAAACCATGGAGGCAAGAAGGAAGTGGTGTGATATATTCAAGATAATGAAAGAAAAACTGCCAACCAAGAATCCTATATCCGGCAAAACCATCCTTCAAATGTGAGGGAGAGCTTAAAATATTCTCTGACAAACAGACAATGACAGAGTTTGTGGACAATATACCTGCTCTACAGGAAATACTAAAGGGAGCACTACAGACAGATAGGAAAAGACAGGAGTGAGAGGTTTGGAACACAGTTTTGGGAGATAGTAGCACAGCAATCTAAGTACACTGAACAAAGATGACTGTGAGTATGGTTGAAAGAGGAAGGTTAGGGGCATGTGGGACACCAGAAGGAAAGAGGAAAGATAAAGACTGGGAAAGTGTAATTCAGCTAGGATGCTCAATGATTGTAATAAAATGTACAAATATGTTTTTACATGAGATAGAACAAATGAATGTCAGCATTGCAAGGTGTTAAAAATAGGGTAAGACTGGGGGGAAAATACAATCAATGCAAACTGGAGACTACAGTTAACAGAAACATTGCATTATGCTTCCTTTAATATAACAAAGGCAATATACCAAAGCTAAATGCATATGGGGGGGAGGGGACACAGGAAAAGGGTATGGGACTCCTGACACTGGTGATGCTGTCTGACTCTTTATTCTACTTTAGTTTACTGCTATCTTTCCTTCTGTTGCTTTCTAGCTGTCATGTTTTTTTTTCTCTCTCTTTCTTTTTTTTTTCTTTTGTCTCTCTACCTTTTTGACTCTTCCTCCCTTTATGTGGAAGAAATGGAGATGTCCTTATGTAGATAGTGGCGATGGTGTTGAATACAAAAATACGTGACTATACAGGGAACTAACGATTGTTTACTTAGGATGGAATGTATGGTGTATGAACAAAATCATCTTAAAAAGATGGGTTGATGAAGAAACCTTGAGGGCACTATGTTGAGTGAAATAAGACAGACACATAAGGACAAATATTGCAGGATCTCATTAATATGAACTAATTATAATATGTAATTACAGACATGAAATATAAGTTACCAGGACATAGAACGAGGTTAAAGAATGGGAAGCAGTTGCTCATTATGAGCAGAATGTTCAACTAGGGTGAACTTAAACATTTGGAAATGGACAGAGGTGATGGTAGCATGTTGTGAGAATAACTAACAGTGCTGAATGGTGTGTGAAGGTGGTGGAAAGGGTAAGCTCAGAGTCATGTTTGTCACCAGAAGAAAAGTTGGAGGTTAAAAGACGGGAATGTATAAAGCAGTGAATCTTGTGGTGGCAATGTCCGTGATTAACTGTACAAATATTTGAAATCTCTCTCATGAACCAGAACAAAAGTATGATGTTATAACTAGAAGGTAATAATAGAGGAGCATATAGCAAAAAATATATATACCTATTGCAAACTATATACTACAGTTAGTAGTATTTTAACATTCTTTCATCAATAGTAACAAATATACTATAACAAAACTATGAATCAGTAATGGAGGGGGGGTGGTTGAGTGTATGGGAGGATTTGCGTTTCCTTTTTTGTCTTTATTTCTTTTGTGGAGTAATGAAAATATTCTAAAAATTTAAAAAAAATTAATTCTGGTGATGGATGCACAGCTGTATGATGGTACCATGAGCAACTGATTGTACACTTTGGATCTTTAGATAATTGTATGGTATGTGAACAATCTCAATTAAAAAAAGTTAATGGCCTCAATTTTTAAAGGTAATATATGAACAAAGTAAACAATTCAAACAGTACAAAAGATTGTGATTAAAAAAAAACACACTTCTCCCTCCCATCCATGGGCCACAATTTCTCCCAAATGGGAGGTGACTCCTGTCACTGGTTTCTGTTTTATTTTTAAAGACAGTTAAGATGAAGTGATAAACAGATTGTGGCATATTTGTACAGTAGAATATTATTTGGCCATAAAAAGGAATGAAGAACCACGAAAATCTGGGGCTGAATGAAAGAAGCCACACACGAAGGGCCACACATCATGTGATCCCATCATAGGAAATGTCCAGAAACAGAGCAGAAGGCAGAGCCATGGTTGCTGGGGGCTGCGGGGGCAATGGGGAGCCACGGCCAGTGGGTGCCAGAGCACAGCAGCCGCCTCCGAGCCTGCGCAGAGCCTTCTCCCGAGCGGACGCGGACTCTGAACGACAAGGTGTCAGAGTAAGTTCTGGTTAGAAAGCCTGTACGTTCCTAAATCATTCCAAGACGATGGCGTCTCCACACCACACGCACCGTGGGCGAGAGTGGGACTTACCGACTTGTGGCTTTTGGCTGTTATGGTCTTCACCTTGTCGGGATCCCAGATGACCACGTCAGCGTCCGAGCCCACGGCGATCCTTCCTTTCCTCGGGTACAGGTTAAAGATCTTGGCGGCATTGGTGCTGGTGACAGCGACGAACTGGTTCTCGTCCATTTTACCAGTCGCCTAAAGGCAATACCCACCCATGAAAAGAGCACCCCAAAATGGGGCAAGGAAAGGGGCTGACAGGCACACCACCCAACCCACTAACTGGATTCCTTGCAAGGAGCTTCGAATTCTCTTCTCTTCCCAGCTGGAAACAACCATCCTGAAAAAGCCTGGCCTCATCAAGAGTGGAAATTTAACTACCTGCTCCAAAGCATGCTGGCATTTGCTCAAGAACCACTCTGACATCCTGTCAGTTGCATGGGGTCTAAGTTAAGTAGGAAATAAAAACCCCTGGTTTCAAGTCAGCGATTGGAAAGGGACCTGGATGTCTCTTTGCAACGAGAACCCCTCCAGGTCCAAACTCACACATGCACACAGTGTAAAGTTGCATGGGGTCTAAGTTTAGCAGAAAATAAAAACCCCCGGTTTCAAGTCAGCAATCGGAAAGGGACCTGGAGGTCTGTTTGCAACGAGAACCCCCCAGCTTCAAACTCACACATGCACACAGTGTGTCAAGTCAGCTCCACATAAGCTAAAACGTGGCTAAAACAAAACAAAGCATTTTTTCATCTTTCAAGGGCAAAGAACAGCCATGACACCTGAGCTTGGGGGTGGGGCTCCAGGGACCTGCCGTGCTGTCCTAAGGGACACGTGTTTCCTGGCACCCCCTCCCGTGCATCCTGCCTCTGCCACCAAACAAGACAGGGAGGAGATCTAAGACCCCCAGAGCAGAATGCACACGCTTTTGATGGGCCAGGCAGGATGTTTCTAGAACGTTCCTGCAGAGAGAGGCCAGTGACACCTTACCACTGCCTTGTCCCAGACGACGGTCATGCGTTCCTCTATGCCGTTGACGCCCTCGGGGATCAGCGTGAAGTTGTCCTTGCCCACCGCCTTCTGGGCCGTGCTGTAGGGACAGTGGCCGCTGCCTGTGACCTGCAGGTCTCCGCTGGCAAGGGCGAAAAAGGGCAGAGGTCAGGCCCGAGTGGACCCTGAAGGGCATCCCCACTGCAGACACCCAGCAACATGGGTGGGAAACCTAAAGCCCCAAGGGCGTCTGGGAAGAGGAAGTCTGGGGCACGTCGTTGGCATTTAGCAGGCGACAGTGGGAACGCTTCAGCCTCCCATGTCTGGGTGAAAACCAGAAAGAGCCCTGGGCCGGGAGTTGGGGGACTGGGTCCAGGTGGGTGCAGGGTCTGGGCTGTGCTGGGGGAGGCCCCCTGACCTGGCATCCACTCCCTCACCTGAGGGAGCTGTCAGGAAGCTCCTGGTCTAAACGCCATGACAATGTTGTGACAGTGTCCCTGTTCCTGCCCCAAAGGACAAGCAGAGCCTGCTCTTGCAGCTCCCCAGGGCCCAGGACCCTAAGGCTGCTGGCCTGCACCCGCGTCTTTGTGTCGAAGGAGTAGAAGGTGTGGATGGGGGTGACCTGCTTCCAAGGCCTCCTATCCCCTCCCTGCAACAGCCCTGCTTTGATCTGCACATCCAACAGCCTTCTTCCTAAATCCTGGATCTTCCACTTCCTGGCTGGGCAAGTCCTTTAGCTTTTCTTCATGCGTAAAATGGAGAGGAGAGAGACGTTCACATCCCGGGACCATGGCAGGGGTTGAACGAGCTGGTGCACATGTGTGACTGGTACGGGGCAGGTGCCAAAAAGGCAAATTCTCATCTCTGCCCCTTCTTCCCTTTCTCTCCCTGCCCTTTACCTTTTCTGTTTAAAAACTGAGGCATGGTGAATTTTATATTATATGATTTTTATCTCAAGCCTTAAGAAAGAAGAAAAAAGTTGAGTATAGCCAACTGTGCTGATTTGAATCTGTTGAGTACCCCAGAAAAAGCTGTCATCTTTTATCCACCCCTGTGCCGGGCAGACCTTGTGGGTGGGACCTTGTGATTCCATTGAGATGTGACCCAGCCCAGTCAAGGTGGGTCTTAATCCCTTTACTGGGGTCCTTGATGAGAGGATAAAGGGCAGAAAAAAGCCAGAGAACTCAGAGAGACAAAAAACACCTGGAGAGCTTGGAGAGAAAAGCCCCCAGAGGAACTGAGAGACAAGGCCACTGGAACCAGGAGCTGAAAGCAACAAAACCCAGGAGCAAAGGATTAGCAGACACCAGCCATGTGCCTTCCAGCTGACAGAGGAGCCCCAGATGCCATTAGCCTTTCTTCAGAGAAGGTATCGTCCTGCTGATGCCTTCATTGGGACATTTTCATGGCCTTGGAATTGTAAATTTGTAAAGTAATAATCCCGCATTGTAAAAGCCAACCCATTTCTGATTTATTGCATTCTGGCAGCTTTAGCAAACCGAAACACCAACCGATCGATAAAATAAAATAAAGCCCTCCAGCATGTGGCTGCATCTCACAGCCTCAGAGATAGCCCTACGGGCAGTGGTTTCCATCCCCTGGCTCCAGGCCTCTGCCAAGCAGCCACAAGAAGTAAGACGAAGTAAGCGCCCTGACATTTTTACTTATTTTGTTAAGGGAAGGCTGTTGGTTTAGCAGCAAGCTGGTGTTTCGCTCTGTGCTTGCAGGGCACAATGCTATTTGTCGGGTATTGCAAAGCAGATACATGTTCACTGGGTCTGCTTTTTAGTTCCTTGGGCTTTTGGAAGAAAATACCCTGTGGACATGGTAGGGTCCCTGAACTGGCTACCAGAACAGCAGGGTAAGTGTCCGTTACTCTGTGACTGTAACCGCAGGCAGGGGCTGTGCTCCAGTTCACCAGGCCCGGGTGGGTCAGCCATCACCAAGACACACGGGAATGGACCTGGAAGTTACCGTCACTCATTTATTAAACAGGAATGTGCCACACTCCTCGTGTGCCTGGCACACTTCAGGGAACAGGGACCAATCTATGAGCAGAAAAGGACCAGCCCCATCGCGCACACTCTAGCGGGATGGGGGTGGGTGACACGGAGGGTGCGCTGTGGAAACAGCCTGAGGGATTAAGACAAAGCGAGAGGGATGCTGGGGACAGGCCACAGTTACCGTTTTAAAGGCGATGAACCAAAAGGCCTCACTGAGAAGGAAGCTACGAGCCAAGATCTGAAGGTGGCAGAGGAGGAAACCACGTGGCGTCTAAGGAAAGAGAGTGTGCCCCGGGGGCTGGGTGGAGTGAGCCGGGGGAGAGGGGGAGAGGAGGGGCTGGGGTCTCCTGGGCCACGGCAAGTGCTTCAGGTTTACTCTGAGGTGAGAAACCGCTGGTGGTTGCTAAGCAGGGGCCGGGCTTAGTCTGATGGGTTACGGGATGTCTGGGCTGCCGGGAGCGGGCTGCCTTGGGGTGGGGCAGGGACAAGCACGCAAAGAGGCCTGTTGGGAAAGGAAAGGTGATGGCAGCTTGAGCCAGGACGGCCGGGACCAAGGGGACAAGATGTGGTCAGAGCCCGAGGCCTGAGCTGGGACAATGGGAGCAGCAGCTCAGTGGGATGGCGGGACGGTCAGGGGCGCATCTTGGCCTTGTTAAACGTGAGATGCCCGGCAGGCGGCAGCTGCTGAGTAAGGCCTTGGAGACATTCGGGGGAAGATTTCCAGGGTGGGTAAGTCCCCTCGCCCCCTCCCTTCCTTGCACATGCTGTTCCTTCTGCCAAGAAGTCCCGTCTTATCCTTGCCCATCAGGCAAACTCCTAGCCATGCCCCAAGCTCCGGCCCTGACGCCTCCTCCATGAAGCCTCCCGCAATCCCCAGTTTTGAGCCAGCACCTCTGGGTCCCCAGAGCAGCCTGCTCACCTGGCCGCCTCAGCCTTGCCGTTAAGGTCCCTCCCTCCCGCTGGTTAAGGGCAGGGGACAGGAAGGAGCCAGGCTGCGATCCCAAAGCAGGTGCTCTGCAAGCAGTGGCTGCTGCTTGCTGAGCCCTGGACCCCGGGCGCTTTGCCTACATCGTCTCACAGCAGCCTCAGCGCAGGGGCTATTTCCTCCTCCCTTTGCCACTGAGTACATGGAGATGGAGAGAGGTTCTGGGACGTGCCCCACCAGCTGAGGCCTGAGCCGGGATCTGAATCTCAGTCGCCAATTCCTAACCCCAGGTGCTTCCCATACACCAGAGGGTCTGACACAATGGGCATTAAATGGTCATTGGATGAACAGGAAGTGGTAGATAAACATGAATGAACAGAGTGACTAACAGATTCTGAGCTCCCCCAAAGCCCGTCGCACACAAGAGAGCATTACAATGCCACACCACGTGCCTGAAGGACAACAGACAGAGCAGGCACCTGCCGCCCAGCCAGGGGAGGTCTCCACCCATGGCCCCTGCCACGCACCCCCTGCCCTCCCCACGTCCTCGGGGACCCTCACCAGGCCAGCAGGGAAGTCAGGTAGTCGGGCGTGGTGGGGTCCGGGCTCAGCGGAGGGGAGGTCACAAACGCCGCCGCCTTGGCCCAGTTCTTGCTCCAGTAGTGGGTGCCGTCGGTCCCCAGGCTGGCGGCGATGGGCTCGCCAAACACCAGGGGCCCTTGAGAGGTGCAGGACACAAGCAGGTGCAGTTAGCAGGGTGGGGGTGGGGGATGTCAATTGCCCAGAGCAGAGGGCCTCAGACGGGGGCGGGCAGATCAGCCTCAAAGCCCCTGGGTGGTCCCAGCCACCCCCACCACAGACCCAGCCCCATGCTGAGCTGTCTGCGATGACAGCCATCTGCTCAGTGTCTTCCAGATCATGCTCCTGCTACTAGCATTCAGCTATTATTATTATTATCCCCTTTTACAGATTTGTAAACTGAGGCACAGAGAAACAATTTGCTCTCTTGGTTTGGGTTCTGCCAAAAGCAGATCTTCAAATAAGGAGTCCAGCTTGAGTATTTCATTTGGGAAGGGATTTCAGGAAGCTTTAGCTGGGGAATGAGGAAGCAAGATAAGGGAGGGAGAGCAGCCAGGCAGGCGAGTTGTCACCAGCTCAGCCCTGCGGGCACCCACAGCCCAATCCTGCAGGGGAGCTCGGGAATACGGTGTGGACCATGCCCGAGGGGCAGGGAGCTGGGGTCTGAGCCACCCACCACTGCTGAGGGGCTGCTTGCCCAATCACTGACTTTCCAGAAAATTCCAGCTTGCCTGCCAGTGATGGACCATGTGCACTTCCACCAGGAAAAAGCCCCCAGGACTGTTGTGTGCCGAAAGGAGGGCAGCTGCAGCCCTCGCCAAGGCCACCTGCCAGCCAGGGGACAGGCAGCTCTGAAATCTGGCCGTCTGGCTCCAGCACCAGTTGTCCCAGAGAACTTCCTACAGTGACAGCAGTGTTCTGTGCCTCCACAAGCCACACATGGCTCTCAGACATTTGAAACGTGGCTGGTGGGAATGAGGAAGTGACTTTGAGATGTTATTTAATTTTACTTAGTTTAAATGTCGATAGCCACAGGTCATTAGCAGCTCCCTTACTGCCCAGTGCAGCCAAACTCCCAGGCTATTACTACCTCCCAATTTCTACAACCTCTCCGAGCCTCGGTCTCCTCATCTTCAAAATGGAGCTTACCCCGAGGCAAGCTGTGCTGTATGAGATGCTCTCTGTATAATGCCTCTATTTGCCATCCCACCTTTTAAAAAATTAAAGTAGGGCATTTGGGGTTCAAAGCTGTGCTGTCCAATATAGTGGTCACAAGTACATCTGGCTATTCAGTCCTTGAAGTAGCAGTTGGTCCAAACTGAGAGGCACTCTAAGGGTGAATTACACAATGGATGTGGAAGGCTATAGGAAAAAATCATGTAAAACCTCACAATCATTTTTACATGAATTAAATGTTTACAAGATGTTTTTACTATAGAAGGTCAACTAAAATATATTATTAAGAGCTTAGAGAATGGAGCTGAGCCTACTTCCTAGTTGGGTTCCGGAGAGAATTAAGGGGCCTCGTGCTTGTAGAGCAAGGTGGATGCTTGATAACTGGCGATACTGTTATCGTTGTTATCGATTTCTATTTGGCAGTCTCTGCTGGCCCACGGCTCCCGAGAAGGCCTCACACGACTCAGAAAGAGTGACCTGGGCTGAGCGTGTCCTGGTGTGACTGTCCTTGGCCGCTAGTTTGAAGGGCTCCTGCCCCCCCGCCTGTGCAGCAGGTGCTCACTTGCTCTCATGCTGAGTTTAGGGCTGCCCTGGGATCCTCCTTCGTTCTCGGTCTAGTGACGGTTGGGGACCGCAGCCCTCACTGTTGAAAAGGCTGGAAGATTCTCCCAGGTCCCTCCTGGAATCTCATGCTGAGAACCCACCGTGCCCAGGGACAGCACATCTGGCCCCCGACTGCCTGGGAGCTGCAGCATGAACCCAGAGCTCGCAGGGCAGGGCTGAGAGATGCAGCCCCGAGCCAGGGTGAGGGCAGGCGATGGGTCACGCTGACAGGGAACGGCCACCTGCAGCTGAGGACGGCCTCAACTCCCGCTACCGAGCACTTGGGATGCACCACGGACTCTGCCCAGCACTTCGTCACCCACAGCCCATCGGGTGCAGTTTAGAGACGGGCCACAGGGACGCTGTCACAGGGCAGGCAGCTGCCTTCCCAGACGTGCACCACCCTGGCGTCCAACACAAGGCTGTGCCCCCAACCCCGAGGCTCTGGGGAGACACCTCCCTCCTCCCCGCTTCCCCAAGGGGAGGCCGGGCGTGGGGCGTGTACCTTTCTTCCTGGCCAGCGTGATGATGTCGGCCGCACTCTTGCTCATGACCTTGGTGACGTACAAGGGGCAGTTGATCTGGCCGGCGATGGTGATGGCCCGGAACACGGCCTCGGCCTCCAGCTGGGGGGCAGCAGACCCGGGTCACAGGGCGGAGGGGTGGGGCAGCCCCCACCGGACCCCGCGCCTCTCCCCAAATCAGAGGCCTTGGATTTTTCCTGGTTAAGTGTGGTCTGAAGGGAATCTACCGTGTCAGAGGTGGAAAATGTGGTAGGTCAGAAAAGAAGTAAGTCAAAATGCCCATGATTCGGGGGTTGGAGGACAGAATCGGGTTACTATGTTTCCCTGGAAGCTTCCGCAGGTGATGTTGGAAAGGCCCCACCTCCAGGATCGCCTGGCGGAACACGGGGTCTGCTATCTGTAAGATGCCCGACGTAAGTGCATGTGTCTCATTCGTTCTTTCACTGTCCCATTGCCGTGTTCGGGTTGGACTCTCCCATTCTGGACCAGTGCTTCTCAAACAAAAGCACCACTTGCTTTGTTTGCTTTTGTTCTAATTTTCATTTCCCAGCAGGGGAGTCTGACAACACCAGGAAGGGCCCACCCTGCTCTCTGAGCGAGCCCCTCACCCCCACGCTCCCACGGAAGCTGCAGGGTCCCAGCGACACCCGGTTTCTGGACTGGTCTCCCCCAAACCAATAAGAAAGGGCCCGTGGCCCAACTCCAGGCCGTGGACACTTGAGCACGGCAGTGGCTGGGTCGGGAGCCCCTCGGGGCAAGGAGACGTCCCACACGCATCTGTCCCCAGGGCTGGCTCAGGGCCAGGCCAGAGGGGGCCTCAGGAAGGTTTGTGGATTAATTGGATGTGAGGCTCAGAAAAGACCCTCAGCTCACGGTGAGGTGCTCGTTCTGCTCCATGCTGGGTGCGCTGGCCTTCCCGCTGCCCCTCCCCTGCGTACACGTGCACACGCGCTCACAAACGGTCACACGCTGTCATACACACTATCACACACACACTCACACATACTATCATACACACACTATCATACACACTCACACTTTCACACACACGTAGTATCACACACACATCACACACTCACACTATCACACACTATCACACTCACACTATCACACTCACAAATACTATCATACACACTAAATCAAACATAGTAACACATACTCCTGTCACATACATTCACACACTATCAGTCCCACACTATCACACACATACTATCGCAGTCACACACCTACTCATTATCACACTATCACACACACACTCACATTAGCATACTGTCACACTCATACTGTTGCTCACATTCACATGCTTTAACAAGATCACATACACACACATATTCACACAATCACATACTTGCACAGCTGTACTCACACACAATCGCACTCACACAACTCATGCACACATACTCATATGCTCATGCATACAGTCACACTCATACTATCAGTCACATACAATCATACACATTCACACTATCACACCAACACACTAACACTATCACACACACAAATCACACGCATTCACAGTATCACATACACTCACACTATCACACACTGTCACACATGCACATACTATCACACTCACATGCACTCATACTATTGCACATTCACATGCTTTCACAGAATCACGTGCACACACACTCCTACTATCACACACTCACACAAATAATGGCACACATGCACACTCATACCCTCACATTCATACACAAACCGTCACACACTCATACTCTCGTGCACTCACCCACATGTGCACTCACACCTATGCATACTCATGCACACACACACACACACACTCATGCTCTGCCGTCCCCGGGGCCTCATCAGCGGGCAGGACAGGTGGGGCTGTGCCCTGGACACGAGGCCCGGAGCACGTCCGTGCTTTGCTGTCATCTGCCCAGCAAAGCCCCGGTGAGCATCCTCACCCAGCGCAGAGAGCAGTTCAAAGCCACCGTCAGGCGGTTCGACCCCTGAAGCATCCACGGGGCTTTGGTGTGAGTGGCCAGGACCCTGGGAAACATCTCCACAACCCCCAGCTTCCCTGCAGGACCTGCCAGCACCCAGGACCCCTGAATCAGAGGGCAGGCCCCGGGGGACACTCCTGCAGTGGAGAGGAAAGGAGGAGGGCCCGGGCCATGCTGCGGCCGCCGGAGCAGCCCCGGGGTGAGCACTCACAGTGTTGGCCATGCCCGAGGGGAGGCACCCTTACCTCTTCAGGTCTGCTCAGCGCGTGGCCCTCGGGGCCGGTGATGCCCATCTCCAAGATCCGCTTCTGTTCCTAAAGGGCAAGGACACGAGAGTCAGCAAACGCGAACGTCGGAGCTGGGGGCATCGATCCTCCAGGCCCCTGGTTGGGGGCAGCTGAGGCCTGGGGTGCCCGTGGTCCACCCGGGGGCCAGGGGCTCAGCGAGAGGAAGCAGCTCAGGAGGAACACAGCTCAAAGACCACCCGCCACACCACGCACCTCCCGTCTCTGCCGCAGGGCTCGCCCTTGGAAAGCTGTCACTATTGCAAGGATGTTGGGTAGTGCACGGATGCTGACATCAGAGAGCCCTAAACCGGGAGTCCAGCCCCTGTCCTGCCCAGCTCGGTGGTTTTGGGCACATCGCTGGAGACTGCTGAGCCTCTGTTTTTCCTTCTTGAAGCTGGGGGAGGAGGGTAAGAGTGCTGGCACCGTAGAGTTACTATAATGAATGAATGAGATCATGAAACACTGAGCACAATACCTGCCATGCGGTATGAACTCACTAATTAACAGCAGGCTATCATCATACTCACTGCCATCTTTTTCTTCTTTGGCAAGAAACTTCTACTTCCAGTTTCTCGTATCACCTTGAAATGGTTCTCTGTGCTGATAGCCCAGATTCAAATCCACTGACTCCCAGGTTTCCTCACCCCAGGGACATACTTAATTTCTTTAAAAAAGCTTTTCTATTGTCCAGATGCCAGCTGCGCTGCTGCTACTTTTAAC
Source organism: Choloepus didactylus (assembly GCF_015220235.1). Lineage (NCBI taxonomy): Eukaryota > Metazoa > Chordata > Mammalia > Pilosa > Megalonychidae > Choloepus > Choloepus didactylus. The sequence continues at coordinate 7,410,843 of NC_051309.1, read as the reverse complement.
TTGCACCATTTCGGTATCTTTATTCTTGGATACATCCCTACTGTGAGCTCAGGCTCTGTATCCCATGGGAAAAAAATCACAATTTCAACAGTGCATGTACAGTTATTAAGCTCAGGTCTATTATAAGAACATACACTGGAAACAATTTCAAGGTCTAACAGCTGAGGTGGAGGGATAACAAAGGGATAATTTACAGCTATTGAAGATAGTGTTTACAAAGTATTTTTGTAAACTGTTTACAAAGAGATTTTATGCTACGGAGAAATCTCAATGTAAGATTGCTTAAACGTCAGCAACTATTCTGCTCGAACGGAGGAAGGATGAAGAGGAAGGGAGGGATAAAGGAAGGAAGGGAAGGAAGGAGGGAAATCATATAATGGGGAAAAAACAGGTGGAAAATGACTAGAGCAGGGTTTCCGGTTAAAGATAATGCATTAACTTCCCTTCTTCTGAGACCCACTAACGTGACAGGAAAGGCCCACAAAGACCAAGAGGATGCAAAGAAGACAACAGAAATGAAATTTTTGAAGCTAGAAAGTTAGAAATGATAATTGACTTATTGGTGCTGAGAAAGCTAAGTCTTGAGGTGGTGGGGAAATCCAAGAAGCCCCCGACGTAGGGTGCTCCACGCTGGGTTGTCACGCACTGCCCGTGGGAGAGTAAATCGGTGCACTTTGGAAAGCTGGTTAGCCGTGGCTACGAAAGCTGAATAAACGCACACCCCACAACCCAGAAATTCTAGTCCTAGGCACTGCTGATCATCATTATCGGTGGATTTCACATTTGCAAATTCACCAGCTCACTAAAATGCATTTGTAACCCTAAAATCAGGGCCATTCACGGACATACCCAGAGGGGCAAAAAATTTGAGCCGCCCGACATGCACAGTCCCAGCTGAGGCCGAGCAAGGTGACACTCTGCCTTCTCGCTTCAGCTCCTGCACTATAAACAGGTGTCCTTTTCATTGTGTATTTAGTGCCATGATTTTGCGCTTGGGTGGGGTTTTTTTTGGTGGGGGAGGAGGTGAGTACATTGAGCTTTAAAATGGCCCTCAAATGTACTGCTGGCGGGCTGGCCAGTGGTCCTAAGTGCAAGAAGGCTGGGAAGCACCTTATGGAGAAATATGTGTGCTCGGTGAGCTCATGCTGCGGGCTGGGAGTTCAGTGTCAATGAGTCGACAATATAAAGTAAATAAGGCATCTTTAAACAGAAACACAGAAAATAAGTTATGCATTGATTAATTGGCAAAAACGGACCTCACTGTGTAATTCCCCCTAGGGGCCATGGCTCAGAATTCACTAATCAGGGTTTGTGGTAACTGCACAGAACAAAACTACCGTGGATAATGAGAATCAACTATATATACCAACAGAAATGCAAGCATGTGTTAACCAACAGCTGAACAACAATATTCCTGCCACTGTCCTCGTAACAGTCCCAAATGTGAAACTGTCCAAAGGGTCATCAAGTGAAGAATAAACTGTGGTATACTCATGGGTTGGAATTCTACGTGGTGATGTAAAAGAACAGGCTATTGCTACACATGACAATACAGATGAATGTCACAGACCTAACATTGGCCAAAAGCAGCCAGATATAAAAGAGTATAAACTGCGTGATTCAACTTATATGAAGTTCAAAATCAGACACAAATAAGCTCTGTGTAGTGGGCAGCCCCTGGGATGGCTCCCAGTGGCCCCTGCCCCCTGGCTCTCATGTCTTGTTATTCCTTCCCATTGAGTCTGGGCAGGACCCAGGGCCTGGCTTCTAATGAGCTGACTACTGCAAAAGAGACGGAGCGTCGCTTCTGAGATGAGGTTACAAAACCCTCTGGCTTCCATCCTGCTCCTCTTGCTGTGCCCTCACCTGTGCCCTGCAGGAAGCCAGCTGCCACACTGTGAGCTGCCCACGTGGCAGGGGACTCAGGGAGGCCTCTCGCCCACAGCCGGCAAAGAGCACAGGCCCTCAGTCCAGTGGCTTAGGGGGACCTGAGTCCTGAAAACCCCCCGTGAGTGAGCTTAGAAAGGACCCCTCCCTGCTGGGCCTCGAGACGAGTGGGCCCTGCCTGGCCCCTCCACTGTAGCTGTGCGAGCCCGGAGCCAGCAGGCCCAGTGAAGCTGCGCCCGCACGCCTGCCTGGCAGGAACCATGTGATAATAACGTCTGTTTTAGATGCTAAGTCTAGGGGTGATTTGTTATCCAGCCAGAGATAAACTAATACAGACTCAGGTACCAGAAGTGGGGTGTTACCCTAACGACCACCTGAAAACGTGGGAAAGGTTTTGGAACTGGGCAGTGAAAGGCAGCTGGAGGGATTTTGAGGAGCCTGTTAGGCAAAGCCTAGAATTGCCCTGAAGTTAGTGGGAACATGGACTCTGAGGACACTGCCAGTGATGCTCAGAAGGAAACTGGAGGAAGGAGGGTCCTTGCTGTGTCATGGCAGAAAACTGGCGCCCGCACTTCTGCAGAAAGGAGAAAATGGGCCCAATGGACGGGAGCATCTGGCCAAGGCAGCTTTCTCAGCAAATCGCTGGCGGACAGCTGGTTCTCCTCGCTGCTTGTAGTGAAATGTGGTGAGAGAGAAATAAACTGAGGGAAGGACTGGGAAACACACAGGAAACAGGACTTGATGGTGTTGAAAATTCTCAGCCTCTCCAAAGGGCAAAAGACAGTAAAGTTAAGAAATGGCTTCTGAGCAAGTTTCAAATCTAGGACACCTCCAGGAAACCATCGTCTAGGGACAGAGCCAAGTGTGGGACTCCACGGCCTTTGGTTAGGAGCTCAGAAAGCTGAAGAGATGAGGATGATGATGGTGCATCGGGGCATTCATCACATGAAAGAAATCACGGGAGTGATTGCCCCATGGTCCTCAAAGCCCGGCAGAACCGCCTCTGGGAAGCTTTAGGGCACTGCCCCAGCTCTCTCTCTGAGACACAAGAGGGCTCATCCAGAAGGAATGTGTGGTGTGACTTTTGTCTGATGGAATGACTTCCAGTGAGAGTCACAGGAGGGCCACAAAGTTTTTGGGAAAATTACTTTAGCAAAACAATGAAAGGGGCAAGGACAGTACAAAATTGAAAGAAGGCAGTGGGAACCTCCAAATTCTACTGGCAGGAAGCAGGCTAAGAAAATGACTCCGCAGTAAATACGTGCTACTTTTCATGAAAAAGGGAGAATGACTCAAAGGATGGAACCAAGAGCCCAGAAGCTGGGGCCAAGAGCCTTGGAGAACTATTCTCAGGCTCTGAGGCCTGATCAAGGAGCTGCCAACATCTGCCCAGCTGGATTTCAGAACTGCTATGGACCAGTGAGTGCTGTATACCTTCCATTCCCCCATTTTGAACAGGAATCCCTCTGGCGGCCATCCTACGCCTCTCCACCGTTGTGTGTTGTGTGTGTGGGAGGCAGACAGATGCCTGTTTCATTTACAGCTCTACAGACTGAGAGGACCTGCACCCAAGTGACTACATCCACACCCAGACCTGACTTGGATGATGAGCTTCCAGACTTGGAGCTAATGTTGCAGTGAGATGAAATCTGAGTGGACCTTGGGAGGGTTCAATGTGTTTTGCATGCGAGAGGGACATGGATATTGGGGACCCCAATGAACCCTGCTTCCTGGTACCCTATCCTGGTGGGATCCCTGGACCCAGAGTGTGGGAGGGCCTTTGTGACTTGCTACCAATGAACAGAATAGGGCTGTGGGGTGGAACCGGGGCACTGTATTGTGTTTTTACTTCTTATTTTTGAAAGAATTTTAACTTTACAGATAAGTTGCAAGGACACAGAGTAAGAAGTAAAGCCAGGAGTTTAACCCTGAGACTGAGGCTCCAGACCTCACACCCTTAACCCTCACACTGCTCTCCCACTGGGCTTTGGAGCTAGATGGCGCTCGTTTGCCACCCCAGGTAACAGTGAGCATCTATGAAATGGGAATAACTGTACCTGGCTCATGGAGAGGCTGTGAATATCAACATACAAAGACCTCAGCATCATGCCTGGCATCAGCTCCTTCCACTGGATGCATCTACATCTTCTGTAACCCTGATCTGGATTGGTGACATTATCATCCACCACTGCCTCTGGGCCCAGGTGCCATCCTGCAACCCCATCCAGTCAGTCAAAGAGCCCTGTAGCTTGGGCTCCCTCCATCTCACGCTCTCACCTCCCTCATCTCTCTCTATCTCCCCTCTTCATTCCTCATGAGAATTGCTAGAGTAGAACCCAGCTGATCACCCTGACTTTCTTCTTTTCCCACCAAATCCTCCACCCCACAACCAAAGTGATCACTAGGTGTCCACTTCACCCTCTCCAAAACCTCTGCATGCCTTTAGCCTGGTACGTGCCAGTTTTGAATGTCACATACATGACACCGTGTAATCCTCACAACACCGTGAGGGAGGCGTTTACAGGTGAAGAACGAGAGCCTCTGTGGGTGAAGCTCCTTGCCCAAGGTCACAAGGCCAGGAGATGGTGGGGGCGGCGCTGGAGTGCCTGCTCCAAGTCTGGGCTCCGACCGTGAGGCTCCCAATTCCCCTACAACATTGAACAACACCAGCTTCTATGTGAATCACCTCTGGCATCCCCCAGGCTTGCAAAGCGTTTTTATTCAGTTCCTTGTCTGCCCCTCCTGCAAACCCTTTGAAGTTCACAGGCAACTTATGACAGCCCCATTGAACAGATGAGAAAACTGAGATTCAAAAGGCAGCGTGTGAGCGCCTGACACCTTGGGGTGTCTTGACATGACATCCAGTTCTTGGCTGGACCCTCACTAATCCGGACCCCAACCCTGAACCCTTTCCAACACGAATGGCCGTCTGAGGTGGAAGGGGCGGGGGCTCTCGCACTCACCTGAGCTATCAAGTCTCCATTCTCCGCGTGGACCAGGATCACGGCTCCCAGCCCCTTCAGCACGGTGAAGGCTTCGTAGAGCTAAGGAAGCATGAACAGCCATTGGCTTAGAGATTAAAATCACCGCGTCGCGTGCACTGATGTAGACCGCTCAGTCCCCACATGCGCTCAGCTGCTTCTGGCCTCGGGGACGCAGCCCGGCCACCGCATCCATATCGATGGAATGCTCAGGGACGCTCGGAACACTCGGACTTAGGAAGAATCTTCCCTAGGCCCTGACACTTTCAGAGGCTGGGGAGAGGGGCTGGGGCGTGGGCAGGACTCCTCAAAGTCACATACGGCTGGTTATGCCCTCAACCTTGGTGCCTCTGTGCAGCTTTTGCGGGCTTCCTGGCTTTGAGCCCTGGGAGCTTTAGTTGGTGACAACTGGTCCTGGTCAGTTGCTTTTAGTTTCACTGGAATTGTGTGACTAAACCTGCTAAACTAACCTGGTGCTATAGCCACCCACATACCGTGGAAGATGGGCACATCTTGACTATCACTTTATCTCACGTAATTTTATAGACCGTGGTGGCAGATGGTGGTGGGGTTAATAATAACACCAGTGCTCTGACGATACGTACCATGCCAAGCATCAGTCTATTCAGCCAATCTAGGCCATGCCCAGTGTCGACGCCCTCTTTCCCCCGGAGAAGAATCTGCAAGGGGACCTGTGCATCTCACGTAGACCAAAGCCTCCATGTTCCCTCTTTGGGGTACTTGAATCCTAATACTATTCTCCAGATATGTGCAGGAGAACGCCTGGGAAGTGTGCTTTCAGAGACAGGCAGCAGCGGTGAGCACTGTAAGGCCCGAACCCGCGCTCAGAGGCTGCTCACTGCCATCTTCACCCAGGACCTCAGAACGAAACAGGCGAAAGTCACTATCAGGCTGAAGCGCCACGTGCTACTTTTCCCATGAAACAGAACAGATTTTCAGCCTTTTGAAAGACCTTTGCTGATTGCTCCAAAGGCCTGTGGGGCGTCTTTGGGTAAATTACCTTCTATGGCCCCAAGTGTTTATTTGGAATGCAGGGTATTAGGTGCTTCTCCCCTTGCTCATTTCAGTGGTAACGACCAATAACAGCTTAGTAACGCCCATGAGCACCTGCCGTGTGCCAGGCCCCGGCCTAGGACTTTACTTGCGTTAGCTCATTCAATCTCCCGAAAGTTTCTATGGGGCAGGTGCTGTGAGGGGTCCCCTCTCATGGATGGGAACTAGAGCACAGAGGGGTTAGGAGAGCTGCCCCAGGCTGCACAGCGAGCAGCTGGTACAGCCAAGCTTGCAGCCAAGCAATGTGGCTCCAGTCTCCAAACTCTTTACCAGCACACGGCACCACCCTGAACAAGCAGACGGCAGGGTGGTGATGACAAAACAAAGCCGGACTCCAGGTAGTGCAAGACCAGGTGCCAAATAAACACTGACCCCCTACACCTGGAGCACAACGTACAGCACCATCATCCTCATCTCATCTCATCCACAAAACCAGAGCCTGAAGTGGGCAGGGCCAGAGATTATCACAACATCTTACAGAGGAGAGAATGGCAAAGGGAAGTGCTCGCCTAATGCCCGGCGATCAGTTCAAGGCTGAGCAGGGCTCCCTCCGAGCGTCAAGGCCAACGAAACAACTCCCAGCCTGGCCTGAGCAGCAGAATCAACTGTGAAGCTTTGAGGAAGTGCAGATTCTGAACCCCATACTCGAGCATCTGTGGTGGGATCTGAGAATCTGTCTTTTTGATGAGCTCCTCAGATGATTCCAAGGATAGGGTGGGTGGGGGGTGGGCAAGAGCATGTCGGGGATCGCCCGATCCACCCCACCCTCAGGGCCAGGGACAGGCAATGGCTGGCAAAAGGCCACCCAGCAATTCACTGTCAGAAGCCAGGCTCGACCTGGAGAGCCCCCAACCCGGATTGCCCGCTCGCCCTCGCCCCGTGCTGCGGCGGCCACGCTGAGCAGGCCCATTCCTGCCAGCTGGGGGGTGGAGGGGATGGCAGTACCTGGCTGTCCGACATTTGGTAGAGGTCCTTGTAGGCCATGTAGACTTGGAAGGAATTGACTCCTGTGTCGAGACAAAAATGAGAACAGAAAAAAATTAGCATGTCTTTCCCATGTGTCCACGATGACAATAGGGTGCAGTGACTCCTGGGGCAGAGCGAGCCCAGGGTGCTATCGGCCATCACGGTGGGGGCCCCCAGCACTGCCTGGGGGCTGCACAAGGGCCAGGGGCAGCTTCTGGGGAGGCCACACCTCAGCTAGATCTGAACAAGGAGGAGGAAAGGGGAGGGGAGAAGGAGGAAGAGGAGGAGAGGAAGGAAAAGGAGAAGGACTATCCCAACAGAGACATGTGACCAGGCATGAAAGGGCCTGGGTGTGCACATACGGGAAGAGGGCCTGTGGCTGCAGCAAAGGGAGCACGTGCTTCTAAAACACAGGAGCAGCAGAAGGAGATGTGCATGTGCGTGTGTGTGTGCACGTGTGCATCCACAAAGACCACCCCAGCAGCAGGGGGGTGGCTGGGCGAGGGGAAAGGCAAGGAGAAACGGAGAGAGCTAGGAGGCTGCCAAAGGCAAACGGAACAGGACAGTTGCACAGAGGCTCCGAGCCGAGGCAGGAGAAGCAGGGATGGAGAGAAGGGGACGGGGGGGGATTCAAAACTGTTAAAAGGAATTTCAGGCCAGCAGGGAGCAGGGAAGGTGAGAGAGACTTTTCTCTGATTTGCCTTCAAGTTGCTCAAGGACAGGGAGCACGTGTTATATATTACTTTGTTCTGCTCACCCATAACCTGAGCTGTGGGATCAATGTTTGTGGACATAATCATGAGATGTTTAGATGAGAAAAAGAATTTAAGGCAAATATATTAAATGGAATGGAGGAGTCTTTTACATTGAGCAAGGTACAAACAATAGTGAAGACAAGTGAAGAATCTTTTCCTGTGTAGAAAACCCTGGCAACAAAAATTTTTTCTCCAAAAGATCAGAAGTTAAAAGATAAGATTCTAGTCAGTAATTAGCATAAAATATGTCTCTAACTAATCAAATAGACTGAAATAAAAATAATGTGGCATAATAAATATTGTATTTCTTATAAAGAAAAACCTTTTTATGTGTCCGTGATACAAAAAAAAAACACTCAGTATGTACAGACACAGAAGGGATAGCAATGAGTAATCAGGTACAAGCATAGTGAGAGGTAAATTCATAGCATTAACTCCTTCACTATTTTAAAGGGGAGGAGAGGAATATATAAACCAAGTAAGTTTCTATGTCAAGAAATTTCAAAAGAACAAAATGAAGTGCACCAGAAATTAGAAATTTAAAAAAAAAGCAAATAAAAGCAGAAATAATGAATTTAAAAACAGCAGCATAGTAGAATTGATTAACATGTCGAAGAGCTGGTTCCCTGGGGGACAGGGTGGGATGGGGATAGAGTGAAGGTCTTTTAGATTAGAAGTTAGCATGAAAAATCATGACAGATCTGACTTGTTATAAATGGAAACTTTCCATAAATTAATTTTTAAAAACTCAAAACGAAAAGCAAACAACCAACAAGAAAAATATGTCAGCAAAAATTTTACAGTGGTTACAAATAATCCTATATTAAAGTGGGGTGGGATGAGGGAGCTGTAATTCCAAAGCACCATAGAAGGGGCTGGCAAAGTTCTATTTCTTGGCCTGAGTGGGAGATACCTCATAATAATTCATGGAGCCATATATTTAATTTGTGTGGTTTTCTGTTATCTGTCTTTTATTTTATAATAAAAAGATTAAAATAAAAGCAAAGAAGCAAAAACAAAGGCAAACCGAATTTTCAGACCATTTAAGGAAAAAAGTAAACAGCAAACTAATAAAGATGAGAAAAAGATTTGGTCTTATCTGTAATCAAAATAATCCAAATTAAAACCTCAATATAATGCTATATTTTAAAATATGCTGCTCAGTGCTGCCTCTTACATGCAGGTGATGATGAAAATTGGTGCAACCCATGGAGGGGCAATGGCTTGGAAAACCTATTTAGCGATACATAAATGTTTTCATATCCTTTGTCCTGGTAATTCTTCTACAGGCAATAAAACTTCAAGGTAATACAGTAAGTTCTTATACAAAACCTCCGAAACCCACAAATGCCTTCATCCCAGTTCCTCCCCAAGAATGTTCCATGGAACATGGGTTCTATGGGATTGTACTGAGTCTCTAGGGTTGTTATTGGGGATTGAATCACATCCCCCGTGAAAGACCACTCCAGTTTTAATCTGCATTCCTGTGGGCACGAACCTGTTTGTAAATAGGACCTTTTGAAGATATTATTAATTAAAGTGTGGCCACTTGAATCAGAGTGGGCCTTACTCTGTATGACTGGAGGCCTTATAAAGAGAGAAAATTCAAGCATAGGCAGAAGAAGTCAGAAATGAGAGAGAGGTCACCATGTGATGGAGACAGAGATGAAAGCCAAGGAACCCCGAAGACTGGGGCAAAACAGCAGCAGGACACTAGAGACTTCAGGGAGAAAGCACAGCCTGGCCAACACCTTGATTTTGGACTTCCAAACTCCGAAACCGTGAGCCAATAAATTGCTGTTGTTAAGTCAACCCATCATGTGGCATTTGTCACAGAAGCCCTGGGAGATAAGACAGGTGTGGTCCTGAGAGTGGGTTGTTGCTATGACAAATACCTAAAAGTGTAGAAGCGGCTTTGGAATTGGGCAATGGGTACAGGCTGGAAGAATTTCAAGGCACCTGATGGAAAAAGCTTAGATTGTTGTGGACAGAGCTGTAGAGAAAGTTTCTATTGTCTTAAAGAATACATATATCGACATGAACAGAATGGTGGTAGAAATATGGATTTAAACTTGCTTCCAGGGAGGCCTTAGAAGGAAGTGATGAATGTGTTATAGGACTCTAGAGAAAAGGTGATCTTTATTATAAAGTAGCAGAAAACTTGGCAAAATTGTGTTCTGCTGTCAGAGGGAACACAGAACTTGTAAGCAATGAACTTGGATATTTAGCTGAAGAGACTCCCTAGCTAAATGCGGAAGGTGTGACCTGGCTTCACCTTGCAGCATATAGCAAAACGAGAGAGGAAAGGGATAAAGTGAGGACTGAACTTTTAAGCACAAAAGAACCACAACTGGATGATTTGGACAATTCTCAGCCTATCCAGATAGCATGCTCTAAGCCTAGGGCTGGAAGCAGCTGTAGCAGGGACCTCCCTGAGCTTCTGGGAGGTGAGTTCCCAGAGAACAGGGCTCTGTACAAGGGTCTGGCTGTGCTAAAGAGACAGGCACAGGACTCGTGGATCTGCTTTGCCATCTCACAGGAGGTCAGAATTGGAAATGCACTTATCTAGGAAGGCTTCATGGAACATCCTTTGGTCTGATGGCTTGGAACCCCTTGAACTGCTTGCAAAACTGACCAAAGTTCTGAGAATTTTGTATGAGCAGAAGCACTGCCAGCCTCGACTGAAAGGTACAGAGATGGGATGCAATGAAGGAAAAATGACTTGAAAGAACATGGAAGCAGACATCTGAGCGGAAGAGATCTTCTTGAGCCAAGAGAGCAGGGCTTCTGCCTCAGTGTTTGGAGGGGCAGGCCTTCCACCCCAACACTAGGGGAGACTGGGTCACCACCCAATGTTTAAGGAGGGGGGGGCCTATGCCCTGGGTGTCCAGGGAGAGTGTGGCTGCTGCCCCGGGGCTTGGAAAGGGTGCGGCTGCCGCTCCAGGAGGCTAACAGGACAAAGCATCCATTAACAGCCTCTCAGACCTCAGAATCTAATGGAGTTTTCCCTGCTGGGCTTCATACTTGCTTGGGACCCATAACCCGTTTTCCTTCCAATTTCTCCCTTCCGGAGTGGCGATGTCTGTCCTATGTCTGTCCCACTATTATATTTTGGAAGCAAATAACTTGTTTCTCGGTTTCACAGATGCATAGAGAGAGGAATTTTGCCCCAAGATGGGCCACATCCATAGATTTTGATGAGACTTTGGACTTCACAGTTGTTACCAAAATGGCTTATGGCTTTTGGGATTTTGCAATGGGGTAGATGTATTTGGCTTATGGGAAGGACATGTCTCTGAGAGGGGTCAGGGTGTCCAGAGAGTGGACTGTTGGGATCGACTCAAGTCCCCCACAAAAGACAAGTTTGAGTCTTAATCCATGTTCCTGTGGGTGTGAACTCATTTGTAAATAAGTCCTCTTTTGAAGATGTTGTTACTGTGGCCAAACTGAATCAGAGTGAGCCTTAATGCCTATGACTGGAGGCCTCATGACGAGAGGAAATCTGGAGGTAGGCAGAAAATCCAGAAGCAGTAGAAGCCAGAAAGGAGAACGAGATCACCACATGAAGCCAAAGAACCCCAAGGATCGTGATGAGCCAACTCCACAGGCTTCTGGCAAACAGCACGGCCTTGCCAACGTCTTGGTTTTGGACTTACAGCCTCCGAAACCACGAGCAAATAATTTCCCACTGTTAAGCTCACCCATAATGTGGTATCTGTCACAGCAGGCCTGGGAAACTAAGACTGTTATGAACCCATTCCCAATGCCCTGCAATTCTCGGAATTTCCTTACATTATCTAGCAGCTTCCCTCTTCCCTCTCCCCAGCCGCTCGGTAACCGGGGAGCAGCATGTTACAGAGTGACCCCAGCCCACAGACGGTGGGTCCAAGCACCCAGCAGATGGGAGACTGGACCAGGACGTGGGGATGCGTGGATACCAGCTGGTCTCCAAAACACAGGAGACGAAGACCCAGACAGACGGAACAAGGAAGTCGGGAACGCAGGTCTGGAATGGGAAGTGAGGATGGAGCTGGCTCAAAGAGCAAGGCGGAGATGAGTGCAGAGAGAGACTCATGGGCATGAGCTCCTCGGACACACACCTGTATCGCACAAGAAAACATGCTTCGCTTCGCGGAAGCCCAGGCCTGGAGGGATTCTGTTGTTTACCATCAAACCCAGGGACGTTGACAACTATACTGGATGGAGAAAAACCAAATTCATCAACAATAAGCAGGTTTCCTTACCAGCAGGCTTCTCGTGGAGTTTAACACATAACGTGCATTGAAAACATTGCAGAAGAAAATAAACAAGGAGTAGTCACCAGATGTATTGGACCCTAGATGCCATTTTTCATGGAATATTTATTTTCTTATTCCTCATATATTTACTGACTACCTACTATGTGTGAAGCACTGTACTAGAAGCTAGGGATACAGCCGTTTGAGGTCGGTTAGGATAGACTGCAATAAAACAAATGAGTAAATAAGATAATTTCATGTAGAGATAGGTGCTAGGAAGAAATTAGAACAAGCTGGAAAATAAAAAAAGTTCACAAAGTCTTTGCAGCAATCCCCCTAAGAGTCTCTTCCCCCACCCCTTAAATCTGGGTCAACGTGAATGTTCCTCTTGCCGATAGCTTCGCTTTTCTCCTCCTTTCAGTAGCTTCTATATCAAAGTCTCTATTTTGAGACCGAAATGCTGCTGACACAGCCAACAACACTGATAATTATTATTAATAGAGCCTGGGGTCTGTGGCTTAGAAGTCGCAGACAGGACTGCTTTCCCCATGGTTTATCCTAAATTCCATCCCAAGGGAGAGCCATTCTCCCCTGCCAAGTTCACACACTGCCCTGCCTACAGTCTGTTTTAGAACAACTTCTCCTTGTATTTTAAGATTTCTAAAATAACCCAGGGGATGATTGGTCCAAGAACTGATTCGAGCACTGAATGCCAGATCTCTGAGCTCAGACTTGGATCAGCCCTGCACACCTGGGCTTAAGCCAGCCTGAATGCAGAGGGAAGAGCTCCTGCAGGGAGGAGGTCAGAAGCCGGGGGGCGGCTCTCTGGAGCCGCAGGTGGTAGCCTGTGGAAGGACTCCCAGCACGGGGAGCCCCCCAGTGTGCTGAACCCCAGCTGAGCCCCTCCTGCTAAGCTGTGCCCTGACACAAGGCTTTTGCTTGGTTGCTTGGTCGGCCCCGGGAGCCACTGGAAGTGCCAGCAGCTGCTCTGTCAGGAAAGCCTGTCGCTGTGTGACACTGGGGAAGTTATTAACCCTCTCTGAACTTCAGTTTCCCCATCTCTAAAAGGAGAGGGAGTGACTGAATGAACTCAGAACTGATTTCCTGTCCAGAAAACTTGGCATCTTATTTTACAACACCATCATGATAACCATCACAGTTCCCGGGCAAGCCCTTCTGACCCACAGACGCCCTAAAATGCTGAGGACCCTGGAAACCCGGCACGGTCCTTCCTTCCCTCTTCTTCTGTCCTCCCATCTATTCAGTCATGCTATGAACATTTACAGAGGGTTTAATCTAGGCCAGGCACATGCTAAGTATGTGGGATACAGAAATCAATAAGAGCATCTTCCAGGAAAGCAAATCAGTCAGTCCACAAATATTTGACACATCTCCCATGTGTGCAGGCAATGATTGTGCAACTGTGAGGAAGACAGCAAGTCCCTGCCCTCAGGGTGGTGGGCAAATCTCAACAAGTAAACAGGCAAAGACAACTTTGTACTATAAACCCTGTGATGGGGATGTACAGGGGCTACAGGATGGACACTAAGTCTGGACATGGAGCAACAGGGAAGGCTTCCTGGAGGAAGATGTAGCTCAGCCACAAATGGAAGAGTAACTAAGCAAAGGAAGGAAGAGAATTCTCTGAAAGTAAGAGACAGCCTGAAGAATATAGGGGTCCAGGGGGAGCAGAGCACTGGGTACAAGGGGCTGGGCATGAGATGAGGACCATCCTGAAAAGAAGGTCCGGGAAAGCCAGGTGGGCAACTTGGAATTTATCCTGAGAATAATGCAGAGCCACTGGAGGGCTTCCAGCCGGTTGCTCACCTTCTTAAAACATTCATATCTGCAGCTGTGGGGAGAGAGGCTTGGAGGGTGTGAGAGCGGAGGCACAGACAGGTCACGAGGCTGAGGTGGGCGTCTGGACAAGGCATAGTAAGGCCCAAATCAGGGAAGGGAGCTGTGGGATGGAGATCCCCAGAGGGATTGGAGCTGGGGAGCAGGCAGAGCCATGGATCCAGCTAATAGCTGGGGGGACAGTGAGGGGAGAGGTTCGTCAAGAACGATTTAGCATCAATGGTTCCCCAAGTTTCCACCGTGAGCAAAGGGTTGAGCAGTGGCACCCCTGGCCGAGACAAGGGTCCTGGGGCAGGAGCAGAGAGTGCAGGGCAAGGCTTTGGTGGGATGGGGTGGGTCTGGGCCACCCCTGGGCTTCTAGGACGCCACGTGCTGTGTGGGTCTGAGGTGGCATCATGCATGATGGATGGTGGTGGAGCGTGGACACTGGCAGGCCCTCCGGGAGGCTGCCCAGGGAGGAAGGACCTGGCCCGGAGCCTGCCCATCTCCAACATCCACTGAGTGCCTAAAGGAGGGCCCAGGAGGAAAACCCAGCATGGGCAGGTGGGCTGGGCAGGGCTGGTGAACGTCTGATCCCACCTGCGTTCTAGCAGGGTTTGCAGGGAGTGGGGGACACAGAGAAAGCAGGGGCCCCAGCAAGGGCTCCCCCGAGAAAGTGAAGCTTGAACTGACCCTTGAAGGATGAGAAGGAATTAGGAGGGTGCGCTTGGGATCCCTTAAAATGATATTCATCATAACCCGTTCCCCTAACCTGAAACCTGGGGCCGGTCCACGGAATGGAAAGGGCTAGAACAGCTGCTCCGGAAAGTAAGCCAGGCTTTACTGAAGACCGGGGGCTTTTTGATATTGTTTCTTCCCCTCTAGACCCCATGGTCCTAGGACCCCCGACTGCCTCATCCATGGTTAACCTTCTTGGCCCCAGAAGAAGCCCCTTTTCTGATCCCCACCCCACCCCCACCCCCTGAGCAGAGCTTGGGGGATGTGAGGTAAGCCTGTGGCTGTTACTCAGGCTGGGCAGCTGCAGGAGGTGGATTTTCCTTTGGGCTCAACCCTGAACCCCTGACTTGGGGGGACACACCCCAGGCTGTCAGCTCAGGACAGGCCCTGGACGCCACCCAGCCAGGGGCCTTTAAAACACACCCATCCAGGGACCCTGATTCGGCAGGTCTGGGTGGGGCTCTGGCTCCGGCACAGACTGACTAGTGCCCAGTGGCCAATTCTGAAGCCAGAGCAGAGAACCGAGAGCCTCAGGCTTCAGATGAGAGAACCGAGCCCCAGAGAGAGGCTGGCTGTCCCCACGAGGGACAGAGCAAGGAACAAGGCTGACCTCTTCCCAAGGTGGCCACAGATGACCGCCGTGCAGGGCTGAGAGCACCCTGACCCCATGGGGTGGCGGGTGCTCGGAGGGGATGCCCGACAGCGTGGAGAGCAAGCAGGCAAGGTCTGACAGATGTGGGACTTGAGCACATCCTGACGGGTGAGGCTTGGCCCTTCTAGACGGGCGGGTGGCTCCTCACTTGTGCCCCAAATCAAGGAATTGGCTATTTTGTCCTAACATTGGAGCCACCGATGAAGGAGTGAGGCTGACGCTCTTGGCAGGAGAGGCGATAAGCGTCTGAAGCTGCAGCCTCTGGGAACCCACTGCCCGGGATACCTGGGAGGGGAGGGGGTTGGGCAGGGGGCATTAGGGACACCTCCGGAGGGCCCGGCAGGGGGACGGAGGTGAGGTGCCGCTTCCCTCCGAAAGCTCCTCTATGAAGGCCTCTGCTTCCTCGGTGGCTGCACAGCCCCAGCCCTTCCCTCTCTCTTCCCTGCACACTGCTGCTGGGGCAGAGCCCACCGGGTGCACAAACAGGGCCCCGGGCCCTGGCAGCCCATTGGACTTTGGAACTAATTATCAACAGACTCCAGAGAAGCCACCCCCACCCTGCACTGCAGGGCTCCGGGATCGCCATGACAACAGAAAACACCCCGGTACCCCAGCCTCCTTCTGTGGACGAGGAACTGCCAAGGGAGCCTCGGAGAGGACAGCGAGGTGGCACGCCCAGGGCCGCCTGGCCAGGGAGCGGAAGAGGCAGGATTCGAACCCAGGCAGTCTGACTCCTGAGCTCTTTCCATATCAACTGCTTCCATAAGGCACGGGACCCTTGGGAAGCTGTTTGCACACAGATGTTAGAGAGGGAGGGAGAAGGATGAAACTGCCCCACTTTGGAGGGAGAAACCAAGTCAGAGAAGAAGCTGAGGATGTGCCGCCTGGCCTAGGTCAGAGCAGCAGGCCTCGGTGCATTCCCCGCCTCGACTGTGCTCCTGGACACCACCGCTCACGGCCACGCCCCACCCCCCACCTCCAGCTGCCCCCCTGCAGGTGAGGGCCAGGCGCCCACTTCCACATCTAGCTGCTCACTCTGTGGAAATATGTGCACAAGCACATGTGGATATCATCTAAGGACATTCTCCGGCACTGTCTGAAAGAGCAAACACCTGGAAACGGCCTGGGGTGGATGCTGGGGTCCCCACCACGACCCCCTTCAGGAACAAGGCACTTATCCACCCAGCTGTGGATGACCATCGGCTGTCACCCCTCCCAGAGGGACCCACGGCCAATGCCTGATCAACCTGAGTTCTGGGGTCCTGGCCCCCGGGCCCTTACTGGGGCTCCTTCTGAAGCCATCCAGGTTTCAGGGCACCTATGCCCACCTGGCTTCTTTGGCTTCTCCTGCAGGGGTTGAGTTCATGATCACTGGGGTCGGCTGAGTAACATCCCCCAGAGACGTCCCCATCCTAGTCACCAGAAACTGTGGAGACATCACCTTCCATGGCAAAGGGAACTGAGCAATGGGATGAAGTCAAGGAACTCGAGATGGGAAGGTTATCCCCATTACCCAGTGGGACAGTAAAATCACAAGGGTCCTTGGAGGGAGAGAGGGAGGAGGAGGGTCAGAGCCAGAGAAGGAGCCGCGAGGATGGAAGCAGAGTTGGAGGACGGGCCACGCACTAGGAATGCAGCTGGAAAAGGCGAGGAATGGCATCTCCCCTAGAGCTTCCAGAAGGAGCACAGCCCTATCCACACCCAGATTTAACCTCCGTAAGACCCATTTTGGACCTCGGACCTCCAGAACGGTAAGATAAATCCACGTGGTTTTAAACCACTAAATTTGTGGCAACTTGTTACGGCAGCCACAGTAAACTCATCCACACTCCCTCCTGCCACGGTAAACTCATCCATGCTCCCTCCTGCCACAGTAAGTTCATCCACGCTCCCTCCTGCTACGGTAAACTCATCCACGCTCCTTTCTGCCATGGTAAGCTCATCCATGCTCCCTCCTGTGGGCTGATCCCTGCCTTGGAGCTTGCATCTCTGAGAGTCCTGGCAACACAAGTTTGTTAAGTCCATTGACAGGAGACAGATAAACACAGCACCTCCATAAAACAGACTCACAAGAAATGAGTGTGAACTGACATGGAACAATGGAAGTAACCAATGATTCAGAGTTCTTACCACAGGCTGGGCCCTGGGATAAGCACTTTATATATAGCCTCCCACGTGATCTTCATAACAGGCTTTTATTACCTCCATTTTCCAGATGAGGAAACTGAGGCACAGAGAGGGTGAGTGAATGGCCCAAGGTTGCACAGCTGCTATGGGGAGAGCCCTGGTTGCCTATGACATATTACTGAGGTAAAGTGAAAACAAAACATAAAGAATATTTTGCATATTATGATCCCATTTATGCAAAACTTATATGTGTGAAGATATATATATACATATGTGTGTATACACAAATAGGATATGTATATACATATTCAAAAAAATTGTATATGCATTTATAAGTAAGAAAAATATCTGGAAAAATAAAAACCAAATTATCACTTTTTGCATTAGACACTTCTTTATTCAATAAGCATATACTAATTTCAAAACTTAAAACTTAAAGCTGGTTTAAAACCCATGTGTGCTCCTAAAAACTTGAAAAATTTTAAAAACCTTTGACCTAGAAAGCACCTGTCCGGAAATGAGAAGAAAATAATCAGAAATGAAAGCCAGTGTTTATATGCAAAGACGTTTACCATTATACAATTTATAATGAAGCAAATGGAATCCATAAATGCCCAACAAAAAGGAAACAGCTAAGCAAATGAACCACCGCATTGCCTATTACGAGCCATTAAAAAGTTATTAATGAAGAGTAATGACCACTCATAAAATGTTAAGTGATAAAAGCAGGATTCCAAATAATAGCAATGGTACAACTCTGTGAGGAAAATGTCTATAAACAGACGGGCTGGAAGGGATAATCCTTAACATTAATTGTAAATTGCAATTGGGAGGTCAGACCAGAGACAATTTTTTTTTCCTTCTCTCACTTTTCTGATTTTTTTGTATTATAATGAGAAAATATATCACATATATTTTAAAAATTGAGGACATGTCCCAGCTCTCCTTGAAGCCCCACCATTTGATGCCGCCTCCTCAGAAAGCCCTCCCGGACTGCCCCTTTCCTGACAACAGCTCATGACCTGACTCATTCTCTTTCATCATTCTTTGCATCCTTTGTGTCTTCAGCTAATTTCACTCCATTCAAAGTAGCTGTAAAGTGCACCTTGTAAACTGTCTACACTGGGTAGACACCTGGTGTGAGCACAAACAGAGGGGCACGCAAGTGGAAGCAGAGATGAAGGGCCAGTCCCTTCCTTCACAGAGCTCAGTGTTTCATGGAAGAGCCAGACTCTGGAGCCAGTGCTCCAGAATCCAAGAACTAATGGAAATATTGCTTCAAAAGAGTTCCGAGTGAGCTGCTTTGGATATTCCAGGAAAGAAGTAACTCTGATGGGGAAAATGGAGAAGGAGATATTGGAGCTGGGCCTTGACAGGAGAGTAGAGGAGGATTTTGACAGGCAAAGAAGAAGAAAGGCCATTCCTGGAGGGAGGTGGGGCGGGGATAGAGCAAAGGCCCAGAGACGTAGCAGGTTTCAGAAACAGCACCCAAGATCACAAGTACCAGGATGCGTCTATGGTAGTAGAGCGAGATGAGCCAGGAAAGGAAAGGGGATAGACCAGGGGGGACTTCCTGCCAGGCCAAGGCCATCAGGACTTCTTCTGTGAACAAGGGGATATCTCCAAAGAGCTTAAAGTGGAAGAGGTCAGGCTTCCTAGACAGAGCAGCCTGTTTCCCATTGTTCTGTATGCAGTGGGATGCAGTTCACAATCAGGCTCCCAGGAGATGCAGAAAAAGGGATTTTAAATCCACACAATCGGATTCACCAGAGAACCAGGGATTCCAGCCCCCTGCCCCACTGCGAGGCTTTAACTGACCTTTGTCCTGCACCAGCACCTCCAGCTCCTCCCGAACGCCATCGTACCAGCTGGTGATGTCCACGTGGAGGGAGTAGTCACAGCAGGATTTGGTGTCAGCAGCTTCGTGCCACTTCTCAAAGGAGGTCAGCAGGCTGGACCCAGGTTCAGGGACAACATGGTCAACTGGGGCAGAAAAATACGCGTCATGTTCTAACGTACTTGGGACCCAAGTTGTTCCACCAAGTATTTACTGATCCTGTGGGTTCACAAGGGTGACAGATGCATCACCACCATCATCATCATCATCACCATCACCACCACTCACATCTTATCATCATCACCACCACCACCATCACCATCATCACCATCACCACCACTACCGCCACCATCACTATCATCATCACCATCTTATTATCCAGTCACCATCATTACTGTTATCGTCACTAATATCATTTTCTTCCCATCACCATTATCACTAATATCACCATCACTGCCATCATCTCCCTTATTCATCACCATCACCACCACCATCATCCCATCCCCACCACCTCCATCATCAAAGTCAACATCCTCTTCACCTCCACTACCATCACTGTCAATATTACCATCTTGTCACTGTCATTATCCAACCATCAGGGGTTATATAATCACCACTATCTTAATTCTTCATTACTAACATCATCATTTTGTCATTGTCTCCATCATCATCATCATTACAACTCTTTACTGAATGCTTACTGTATGTCAGATACTACCAAGGCTTTACATAAATTACCTTTTTTAATCCTCACAACCAGCCCATTAAGTGAATAATAATATCCCCATTTTGTGGATGAAGGAACTGAGGCTCCACAAGGGTAAGGTTCTTCCCCAAGGTCACCCAACTAGTAAGCAGTAGGGAGAAGTTTCCAACAGAGACCCTCCAGATGCAGAACTTGAGCTCTTAACCAATAGTCCACACAGCCTCCCTTCACATAGAACAAGATGAAAGAGACCTTAGAGACCAGAAATACATAAGCCCCATCATTCCTTTTTCAAATAAAATCTGAAATGTGAAGCAGATCAAAGGGAGAGTCACCTGTCTTCATAAACTTCACCTGACTCTACATATTCCTCTAACTACTGTCTCATGTCTCTACACATCCACCCTTCACAGTCCAGTGTCTGTGAGCAGTAATCTCCACTCACCTCTGCCCACTCACTCCTCCCTCCATCCTAGAGCATCAGCCTTTGCTAATCTGACCTTCCTGTCGATAGACCCAGTGGAGCCCACCAGCGCCCACTCTACCTGACCTCCCAGGGCACGGGTGCAGTGAATCACTCCTTCCTCTAGACTCGTTCCTCCCTGGGCTTCCATGTAACAGATCCTTCTGATTTTTCCCATTTAAGTAATGGAGCTCCTCATTGCTTGGACCTAGAACTTTCTATGCAGCTGCTGGTTACATTTACTGCTCCCTCGGAGCTACAGGAATCTTAATCCATCTGTTTCCTTGAGCTCTCCACCACAGTGACTCCAACACCCCTCAAACTCAAAATGTCCAAAACCTAGTTCAATATCCCCTCTCCCATCCCCTTCCCAAACTTGTCTCCTTCCCTGCCCCCCGGCTGCGATGGATCCCACCATCCTGACAGTTCCACAAGCCAGAAGTGGATGATCACCCTTGACGCTTCCTCTTCCTCATGTGCCCCATGTCTAATCCAGGACTGAGTACTGCTGACCTACCTCCTAAATACCTGGAGCTCTCCACTTCTGTCCATCTCCACCACCACTCCCCGCATCCAAGCCACCCCCATCTCTCACCTGCTCTACCGCAATCACCTCCCAACTGGTCCACCCCATCCAATCTGCTCCCCGCTTTTCTGGTCTCCACTTTGACGCCAGGATGATCTTTAACCCCAAACGCTCCTTAAAATATCTCAGTGGCTGCTATCACCCATGCGAAAAAGACCAAAATTCTGACCCTGGCCTCTTTCCAGTCTCAGCTCACACCGTCCTGCCTCTCAGTCTCCGCACTCCAGCCTCACTGGCTGCTCTCAGCTTCCTACACGGGAGATGCATCATCCCACCACTGGGCCTTGCTGCTCTCGCTGCCCTCTTCTCCCCAATAACTCTCACTCATCCCCAGATCCCTGAGCAAATGTCACTTCTCCAGGAGCTCTCCCTGCACCCCCACCCCTGAAGTGCAAAGCGCTGGGCACTTCCGAGGCACAGCACTTTACGTTGAGAGTTGAGAGAGTTTTATGGGCTGAAACCCTTCATAACAAGCATCACATCTGCTTTTGTTTGTTCTCTCCCCACCGCCTAGCACAGTGCCTGGCAGAGCAGCCCTCAATAAATGAATGAAGAAATGGGGGTGGGCACCCAGAGCCCCTCCCCGTCACCTGCACCCAGACCCCCCTCACTGTGGCCCTGGGGGTGCTTTCACAGGCCTTGGTGCTCCATGGCAGCGGCTTAGCCAGGGTTGCATGACTGGTGATGGGGGAAGAGCAAGTTGGGGCCCTGGGTATGCTGGAAGCTGGCCCTTCCCAAGAGCTTCCCATGTGCCACACCCTGCTCTAAAGAATCCACGCATTTCTCCCAACAGCCTGAGGGGGCCTCAGAGAATAATGCCCATGTTTCAGAGGAGGAAGCTGAGGCTCAGAGAGGCTAAGTTATTGCTCAGAGTTGTGCAGCCGCTGAGAGGCAGAGCGCAGGCTCCAACCCTGGCAGCCGGGATCAAGTTCAAGTCTACCCAGGTCCAAAGCCTGGGCTCCTCCCACTTCCCCAAGCAGCAGACACAAGGGGTGCCTTTAGGAGAGGGAGTGGAGCTAGGCTTGCCTCAGGAGTCCAGCCACACCCTCCTGGCTCAGGGGCTTGGGGCAGCTCAGACACTCAAGCCCACCCACAGCGGCCGGCTGACACCCACAGAAGAAACTTCCAAAGGGACTCCTAGGAAGGGAGAGATGGGGAGGGCTGGGCTGGTTCAGGGACCAGCCTCCTGGAGTTGGACAGTCGAACAGTTGCAGGGACATTAAACTCACCTATTGCAATGACAACCAAGAAAAAGCAGCTATTCAAAAACCACAACAGTCAGTTGCACAGGGCGGTGGGGGGAGCGTCTAGCCTCCCAGAGAGACCACCGTGGTAGAATGGTATTATCTGTCCATAGTTTCTCCTTCTTCCCCACCCTCACCATGGTTCACTGTGGGCAGAGTGCACATCCACGGACTGTGGGCTTTGACTGTGACTTGTTTCGGCCAAGAGAACGTGGATGGGAGTGACAGTGTGTAAGTGAGGAGGTGAGGTGGTAAGAGGAGAGACATCCACCGTAAGAAGACAATGGTTGAGTTAGTCATTGATTCCAGAATGAGAGACCCATGACGCCCACCCAAACCTGACCCACAGCCTAGAGCAGAGCCGCCCCAGCCCCCTCTCTGGCGCCCACAGTCCCGAGTAAGAAAAATAAATGTTGCTTGAGATTCAGGGAACTGTTTGTTACGCGGCACTGTCACAGCAGCACTGATGGATACAGCCTCAGGCTGAACCTCCATCACCCAGCTGTCATAATAACACCTGCGTCACCAGTTCCAAATCTTTAGCCACCTGCACACCATGTTCAGGATTTGGGGCTTTATTTCCTTATAATCCATATCATCCTTTATATAATAGGTTTCCTTAAATCAATTCACTACTTTTAAAAATCTCAGTGCCAACCTCAAACTCACCTGAAGCAATACTATCCAAGATGTGCTAGTCCTTTTATTTCAAGACACATCAATTATTATTTTTTTCAATGTCCGTATTGCCTATAAAATCATCTTGTGTACCACCAACGGCACACAAAATAAGCTTTGTAAAACACTGGCCTCTATCCCAAGGTTGCCCTGAGAAGAAATGAAATGACACCCTGGTTTCTACAAAGCATCTGTGTTGCTGCTGCTGGAAAAGATGACACCTCCCGGCCGGTACCGCCAAGGGGAGGACGGGGCAACTCACTGATCATGGTGGTCCCGCCCGCCAGGGCCGCCTTGGTCCCCTGGAAGAAGTCATCGGCGGCGGCCATCCCCTGCGAGGGCTTCTGCAGGTACGTGTTGACATCGATGCCTCCGGGGAGAACCATGCGTCCATTGGCCTCGATTGTCTTCACTCCACCAGGAACAATCAAGTTCTCGCCTATTTGTCTGGAAGCAAACCACAGAGACGGCCTTCGGTTCTTAAAGGAAAAATCATATGGGCAGTCCGGTGTGGACCTCCAGACCCACGAAATAAACATTTCCGAGCAAGGCCCACAGGATACCGGGTAGAGAGAGAGGCAACGCAGGGGGGTGCCTGCCCTCAAGGAACTCACGCTGAACGCCACACAGGTGAGACCAGCATCTCCCCCAGGTAGCAAAGGGCTCTGCACCACCTGCCACCCTGGACCACTCTGGGTGTGGCTGCTACCCCCTCGGGGACCACGAGTGGAGGGTCCGAGGGGACAGATGCAGGGGGGCTGCACGGCAGGGAGACAAGCTCCCTCTATCCTGCCGGCTTGCAGAGACGGGAGACCCGAGTTCTCATTTCAGCCAAACCTGCAGGAACACTGACCTCACAGAGCTCCTGAAGTGCCCTCAGGACCCAGGAGACAGCTAAGAACATCGTAAAAGGCTGCTGAGGGCAGGAGGATTTTCCTGAATTCTCTAACAGTTATCGGGTCCATTCCCCGATATGCTTGGTGCTTGCCAACTTCTCCAGGGGGACGGAGAATTCCAAGTGAGGGGAGGAAGGGACAAGAGCCTAAGAAACAAAGCCTTGCCCCGCTGGTCTACATGGGTGACTTATTCCGATGACCGGGGACGTCAGGGCTTTCTCTGTTGGCAACCCAGAGTCGGGGGGGAAGGGGGTGTCCAGGTGACAAGGGGAGGAGGCTCCACAAAGGCAGGGCAGGTATTCAGCAGCTTTCCAAGGTCAAGTCCCAGGTGACACCACTAGATGCAGCCACAAGCAATTCCGATTTAAAAAAAAGTAATGATAAAAAGAATCCAGTTGTTTTGAACTCCTTGAATTAGGCAGCAATATCAGTTTTCCTAAGTCACATAAAAACACTAGTAGCAGAAGGGGAGAAGGGGTATGGGATGTTTTGGGTGTTCTTTTTTATTTTATTTTTACTTTTTTCTTTACTCTGGAGTAATGAAAAAGTTCTAAAATCATGGCGATGAACACACAACTATATGATACTGTGAGCCATTGATTGTACACTTTGGATGGATTATATGGTGTGTGAACATATCTCAATAACATTGTATTTTTTAAAAAATAAGGAAACACCAGTAGCGAAGACATGGGCAATATTGTTTCAGTGACCAAAATGCCAGGCCTCAAACACGATCCACGCACGGGGTGGGCACAGCAGCCCCCCGCCCTTCTGGGCTCCAGGGAGGGGCTGGTGTAGCGAGCTGGGTGGGGGGCCTGGAGATGCGGGGCTTCTAGCTGGGGCTCTTCCCCAGAATCAGGACGTCATGCATTGTCCTTCCTAAGGCTGGAAACAAGTCTGTGTGCCAGGCTCAAAGCAAGCTGTTATCATCACACCACAGCCACGGCCACCTCTGCTGCTCCTGCCACATGCCAGTCCCCAACCCCTGCCCTCTGTAACCTCCAGCCTGATGTCACAGACACACTCCGCCCAGTCCTTCCAGCACCCATCTCCAAACACACGGGCTTAGGCAGGGAGTCGAAGGAGAGGGGTTCCCGGGCAGACGCCCCCAACCCTTAGAGTCAAAGCTGTTAACCGCGGGGTGGATCCCCTTCCAAGCACTTCATGGATTATCTCATTTAATTTTCACAGCAGCATTTAAAGAAGATGGGGCAAAGGTCAAAATCCCTAACAGCTGGCAAAAGCAGGGGTCCTGTCTGATGAGCAGGGGCACTGGCTGTACACACCCCACACTGCCTGACACATGGGTATCGGGGAAAACAGCCCCATCTGCTGGAGGCTGTAACTCACTCACCACGTTGGCTGCCAAGACCTATTGATAGGGGCACATTCCTATCAGGCGCAACAGTGAGACAGTCATCTCTCTTTACAAACCCTCTCTAATCTCTCGCCAACAACCCAGAGAGGCAGGAAGTATTTGCATTTTGCAGAAGAGCAAATGAACTCAGAGATGCGCAGTGACTTGTCAAGGTCACACAGCAAGTGAGTGGTGGGTCTGGCTTCAAGCCCACATCTTCCCAAGTCTAACATCGGGGCTCTGCTCACCAGGCTCAGCTGCCTCCCTGCTTCTCTGATGTAGGAGCAGCAGGTTCTCCCCAACAGGGATTAAACTAAATGGGGCCCCCGATGAATTAGGAGGAGAGCTCAATGCACGGGGCCCAAGAGCAATGTGTGTGGAAGGGAAGGAGGGGGAGCAAGGCAGCTCGGTGAGTCAGACACCCCCGGCACCCCCTCCATGACCCAGAAGGAGCCCACAGTGCCCAGCACTGGGCTCCCCAGGGCCGCGTGAATTGGCTGGAACCCTCAAGGAATCATAATTGGTTTTGCACAAAGCACAGCTGAGCAGCTTTTGGAAACCATTGGCAGATGGCCATAAAATAAAAGTCTTCTTGGGGTTTCATCAAATTGAAGCAAAATAATTGCATGTCCATGTGGCAGGTGGTCCCTGGGGACAGCACGGGGTACCTGTGAGGTCACTCCTTCCCTGCCCACACTTCTCAGCTGGTAAGGACTCCTGCTCACAGTGACCCCCAATGGCCCCCCAAGGCACTCAGCCATGGTCACTTGCTCTGCTCAGTGAGGCAAGAAAAGGAGCCCGAGGCTTAGAAAGCTTTTCAGCAATGAGACTTAGCACAAAAAGGAGCTTCCGAATAAGACGAACTCACAAATATTGGATTTCTGGAAATTGGATGTTGTCTGAACAATCTGGCTAGCCAGAGTCCTAAAACTCCAGGAGTTCATGCATACAGCAGGCACTTAACAAATGCAGCTCAACCAATGACCACCTGCCTCAGCTGTATACATGCTGGGGTTCAGAGCCCTGTAAGGGTCCTGGCCCAGGAGGGGCCAGAGAAGAAGTGGTAGGTTCAGACCTCAGACAACACGTGGCTTGTGGGGTGGTGTTCCCACAAAGATTCTCAGCATTATTTTACCTTCCATGCCCCAGAACCCCAAAGTCCCATACAAAGAGCAAGCTTACCCCACGGTTGTATTCTCTGTACTAGGTAGTTGTTGGGTTAGAAAACCACATTTTTTTATACATCTCAGCACACTCATCTCACCACCCAACCTGCCAGTATCCCCGTTCTGGTTCCAGACTGCACGGTGGCTGAGCCCGGGGTCCCCCTCCATCTGCGTGTCAAGATTCACTGGTTCACACTTGCACGTAATCAATACCCTGGGCCACGTTCTCTGTGCTAGGCTCTGGGCTAGGCCCCAGGGGCGAGAGGCAATGAGGCTTGGTCCCAGGCCAAGGAACACATGGTTTTTGTGAGGAAACCAACAAAAACACTGAAGGTTCCAGTGCGGGGTGATGATGCTGTGACAGAAAGCAGGACATGGGCTGGGAGAGCCAAGGGGACACAGCCAACAGCCTCGGAGTCAGAGAGGGCTTCCTGGAGGAGGAATTACATGAGCTGGCACAGGAGGACTAACAGAGCTAAGAGGAAGGCAAGGAAGATGGGATACAAGGGAAGAGCTGGGCAGAGGACCCAGGGGTGTGAGGTTCTGATGTTAGAGCAGCTTGGGAAGTTGTGTGAATGCAGTTTTCAGTATAGCTGGGAAGAGGGGGCAAGGGGAGGGGAGGGACTGAAGCTGGAGGAGGGGAGGCCAAGCTGCACTTGAAGTGGGAAAGGTCTGGGACCGATTCGAGGGGCGGTAGACGGGGCTGCCTGGGAGGCAGGGAAGGGCTGGAGGCTGCCGGAGCACCCACTCTGCACAGGGTCCTTGGCACAGTCGTCTCATCGGAGGCTCACAAAACTCCACAGCCTCCCCCGGGGACCCATCACCATCATCAAGGTCCTTTTGGGTCCCAGGACAGTCCTGTGAGTAGGACACACTCTGGCTGGACTCACACCTGACTCAGATGCCCGCCTGCCTCTCCTTCCCGAGCCAGCTGCCCAGCCCGGATTCCCAGGCAGCATGCACCTCCACTTCTCCAGATTCCACGGAAAACAGCTGGCCAGTCAGGGAATCCCGGGCACTCCTGATATCAAAGAAAGAAGCACGCATCTCCACTGCTAGCCAATAAAACACAGAAGGTCACGTAAAAACCACTGCCCATGACCTCTTTGGAGGGGGCATAGCTTCCCAAAGGAAAGGGAGGGGCCCAGCTTTATGGCCCACCTTTCCGGAACCAGACCCCAAAGCCTGGGGGAGGAGAGCCACAGGCCACACCCCCTCACACAGGAGGTGACAGGCTGCACCTGCCGAACAGAAAAGCACAGGTGTATTAATCTTCTAAGAAAAACCATCAGGGGAACCAGATACTGAATATTTCCTCCTTCTGTGACCTGAACCTGTTCTCGTCTGATTGGGGTGGCCTAGGAGGTCAGATGCCTAGACAACAGAAAACTACAACCTACACTAACAAAAGAACAAAAACGAAGCTATGACCCAGTCAAAGGAACAAACATACATTTCAACTGAGATACAGGAATTTAAACAACTAATGCTAAATCAAAAACTTTGGAGAATACTTCACAAAAGAGATAGAGGCTGTAAAAAAAACACTGGGAATATATACGGCAGAAATTGAAAGTTCAAAAAAACAACTAGTAGAATCTGTGGAAATGAAAGGCACAACACAAGAGATGAAAGACACAATGGAAACATACAACAGCAGACATCAAGAGGCAGAAGAAAACACTCAAGAACTGGAGAACAAAACACCTGAAAGCCTACACACAAAGGAGCAGATGGAGAAAAGAATGAAAAAATATGAGCAACATCTCCGGGAACTTAAAGATGAAACAAAGTACAAGAATCTACGTATCACTGGTATCCCAGAAGGAGAAGAGAAGGGAAAAGGGGTAGAGGCAATAATAGAGGAAATAATCAATGAAAATTTCCCATCTCTTATGAAAGACATAAAATTACAGATCCAAGAAGCGCAGCATACTCTAAACAGAATAGATCTGAATAGGCCTACGCCAAGACACTTAATAATCAAATTATCAAATGTCAAAGACAAAAAGAGAATCCTGAAAGCAGCAAGAGAAAAGCAATCCGTCACATACATAGGAAGCTTAATAAGACTATGTGCAGATCTCTCAGCAGAAACCATGGAGGTAAGAAGGAAGTGATGTGATATATTTAAGACACTGAAAGAGAAAAACCTCCAACCAAGAATCCTATATCCAGCAAAACTGTCCTTCAAATACGAGGAAGAGCTCAAAATATTTTATGACAGACAATGAGAGACTTTGTGAATAAGACACCCTCCCTACAGGAAATACTAAAGGGAGCACTACAGAGTGATAGAAGAGAGGAGTGCGTGGTTTGGAACACAATTTTGGGAGATGGTAGCACAGCAATGTAATTACACTAAACAAAGATAACTATGAATACGGTTGAGAGGGGAAGGTGGGGAGCATGTGAGACACCAAAAGAAAGGAGGAAAGATAAAGACTGGAACTGTGTAACTTGGTGAAATCTAGAGTGTTCAACAATTGTGATAAAATGTACAAATATGTTCTTTTATGAGGGCAACAAGAAAATGTCAACCTTGCAAGGTGTTAAAAATGGGGAGGCATTGGGGGAGGGATGCAATCAGTGTAAACTGGAGACTGTAACTAACAGAATCATTGTATTATGCTTCCTTTAATGTAACAAAGGTGATATACCAAGGTAAATGCAGATAAGAAGGGGGGATAGGGGAGGCATGTAGACACTTGACATTGGTGGTATTGTCTGACTCTGTACCCTACTTTGATTTAAGATCACTTTTCTTTTTGCTACTTCCTAGCTGTCATTTTTTTCCTCTTTCTTTTGCCTCTCTACCTTCTTTGATGCTCCCTCCTGCCTTGTGGAAGAAATGTAGATGTCCTTATATAGATAGTGGTGAAGGTGGTAAACACATAAATATGTGACCATACAGAGAACCATCGATTGTTTACTTAGGATGGAATGTATGGGGTGTGAACAAAACCATCTTAAAAAAAAATGGGTTGATGACAAAACCTCAAGGGCAATATACTGAATGAAATAAGCCAGACACATAAGGACAAATATTGCAGGGTCTCACTAATAAGAACTAATTATAGTATGTAAACTTATAGACATGAAATATAAGGTACCAAGATATAGGACGAGGCTTAAGAATGGGGAGTGGTTGCTTAGTATGAGCAGAATGTTCAACTAGGATGAACTTAAATGTCTGGAAATAAACAGAGGTGTAGGTAGCAAGATGTGAGAATAACTAACAGTGCTGAATGGTGCGTGAATGAGGAGGAAAGGGGAAGCTCAGAGTCATATATGTCACCAGAAGGGAAGTTGGAGGTCAAAAGATGGGAATGTATAAAACTGAATCCTAAGGTGGGCAATATCCATGATTAACTGTACAAATATTAGAAAACTCTTCCATGAACCAGAACAAACGTATGACAATACAACTAGAAGTTAACAATAGAGGGACATATAGGGAAGAAATATATACCTATTGCAAACTATATACTACAGTTTGCAGTATTTCAACATTCTTTCATAAACGGTAACAAATGTACTATACCAACACTACAAGTCAGTAATTGAGGGGGGTTGGTTAGGGATACAGGAGGATTTGAGTTTCCTTTTCTTTTCCTTTTTTTTTTCCCCCCATCTTTCACTTTATTTCTTGCCTGGAGTAATGAAAAGGTTCTAAAAATTGAACAAAAATTAAGTGTGGTAATGGATGCACAGCTGTATGAGGGTACCAGGGGCAATTGATTATACACTTTGGATCTTTGGATAATTGTATGGTATCTGAACAATCCCAATAAAAATTAAAACAAAAAACAAAAACCACTGCCCAGGGTCTCATAAGCAGGACAGAAGAGGGAACCAACAGGGAGTGAGCAAAGGAAAACCCCAGTCCCGATGCAGATCTATTCCTTACGTGCCAAGGCTGGGGGTGGAAGCCGAACATTCCTCTGGTCTCACCTTGTGCTGGTTTGAAATTGTTATACACCCCAGAAAAGCTAAGCTCTGTTAATCCAATCTGTGGGAGCAGACATATTGTGGGTAGGATCTTCTGATGAGGTTGTTTCCATGGAGATGTGACCCAACCAATTGTGGGTGGGATCTTTTGATTAGATTATTTCCATGGAGATGTGACCCCGCCCATTCAGGGTGGTTCTTAATCCTTTACTGGAGTCCTTAAGAGAGCGCATGGAGAGAGAGATTGCTCAGAGCCAACACAGACCTAGACATTTAGAGATGCTAAGCTAAGAGAGGAAGCCCACAGTTTGCCCCAGAGAAGCTAACCAAGAACCCACAGATACTTAAAGAGAAGCCACTGGCATGAGAAGCTGAGAGAGACATTTTGGAGAGAAGCTAAGAGATGAAATCCAGAGTTTGCCCCAGAGGAGCTACGAGAGGACCCCCAGATGCTTAGAGAGAAATGCCCTGGAAGAAACAAACAAGGACACACAGGAGCTGAGAGAGAAACTAAGACAGAAGACCAGAGACATTTTGGAGAAAGCCACAGAAACCAGAAGCAAAACCCGGGAAGGCCCAGCAGACTCCGGCCATGTGCCTTTCATGTGACAGGAGCCCCAGATGCCATTGGTCTTTCTTCAGAGAAGGTATCATCCTGTTGATGACTTAACTGGGACATTTTCATGGCCTTAGAACTGTAAATGTGTAACCTAACAAATCTCCTGTATAAAAGCAAATCCATTTCTGATATATTTGCATTTTGGCAGCTTTAGCAAACTGGGATAGACTGTATATGTTCTGAATCAGCGTCCACTCTATGGTGCTGTTTCTCCCATAGCCAGGATTCATGGGTCCAGGAATCAAGGGGTGGAAATGGGAGTGGCACCACTCACTATCACTCCTAGTGATCCACTAGGGAAATTTTTGCTTCCTGTCTCTGCAAGCTTAAGCTCTGCTGGTCTACAAGTCTTATTTCCAAAAGGAGGAGCGCTTCCACCAGGAAACACAACAATAATCCCATTGAACTGGAAGTTAAGACTGCCACCTGGCCACTTTGGGCTTCTTATGCCTCTGAATCAACAGGCAAGGAAGGGGATTACTGTACTGGCTGGGGTGATTGATCCTGACTATCAAGGGGAAATAGCACTGCAAATACACAATGGAGGTAAAGAAGAGTTTTCCTGGAATACAGGAGATCCCCTGGGGCGTCTCTTAGTACTGCCCTGCCCTGTGATTCAAGTCAATGGAAAACTGCAACAACCCAATCCAGGCAGGACTACCAATGGCCAAGAAACTTCAGGAATGAAGGTTTGGGTCACCCCACCAGGCAAAGAACCAAGGCCAGCTGAAGTGCTTGCTGAGGGTAAAGGGAACATGGAATGGGTAGTGGAAGAAGGTGGTGATAAATATGAACCACGTCCACGTGACCAGTTACAGAAACGAGGATCATGATGATGTGAATATTTCCTCCTTGTTTTGTTATGTTTGTATTTGTACATAAAGCAAATATCTTTGTTTTCTTCTCTATCTTATCCCCTTATCACATGACATAGTTGTATTGTTCATTTCTTAGTATTTAAGTAATAAGATATCATGTTTAAGAGTGAATGGTACACAAGAACTCGCACTCTATTCAGGAGAGATTTAGTGTGTTTCTGGTTGTACGCAGGATAGCTGGGAATTGTTAGGCAAAACATATGTCTGTTATTGTGTTCTATTTAGGGACTAAGTATGTTTTAAGGTGATGTATTGTACCAGTTTGGATATATTGTGTCCCCCCAAAAGCCATATTCTTTAATACAATCTTATGGAGGCAGATGTATCAGGGCTGCTTAGGTTGGAATCTTTTGATTGTTTCCATGGAGATGTGACTCAATCAACTGTGTGTGAAACATTTGATTAAAATATTTCCATGGAGATAGGGACCCTGCCCATTCAGGGTGGGTCTTGATTTAATCACTGGAGTCCTATAAAAGAGCTCACAAACAGAAGGAGCTCAGAGCAGTTTAGTGGGACGTTTTGGAGAGAAGCTAAGAACTGACACTTGGAGATGTCTGGAGACATTTGGAGATGCTAGCCTAGAGTTTGCTTGGGATAAACTAAGAGAGGATCCCTGATGCTTAGATGCACAGGAGCTGAAGAAGCTAAGAGACAAGCCTAGAGACATTTTGGAGAAAGCCATGTTGAAATCAGAACCTCAGAGCAAAGAATCGGCAGACGCCAGCCACATGCCTTCCCAGCTATCAGAGGTTTTCCAGATGCCATCGGCCATTCTTCAGTAAAGCATTAGCAAACCGGAACATACGTACAGCTGCCAAGCTAAAAAGGGGTGAACTGTGATGACTAGGTTCATGTGCCAACTTGGCCAGGTAATGGTGTCCATGTGCCTGGTCAAGCAAGCCCTGACCTAACCATTGCTGCAAAGGCATTTTGTGGCTGGTTAATAAACCAGAAGGCTGGTTTATTAAATTATCAGTCAGCTGATTGCATTTGTAGCTGATTACATCTACAATCAACTAAGGGAATGTCTTCCACAATGAGAGAATCCAATCAGTTGTATTTAATCCAGTCAGCTAAAGACTTTCAAGGGAGAAGAGAGAACTTGCTTTTTTTTTTCCTTTAGCCAGCCAGCCTCTCCTGGAGACTTCATCGAAGACCTTCATTAGATTTGCCAGCTTGCAGCCTGCCCTATGGAATTTGGACTCACACATCCCCACAGTTGCATAAGACATTTTTATAAAATTTCGTATTTACAGATATCTCCTGTTGGTTCTGTTTCCCTAGGGAACCCTGACTAATACACCCCTTTTTCTGGAAATTCCAGGCAGGTAGAAGAAAGAGCTGTGAATTCAGTCAGATGTAATAGGTTGGATGTTATAGAGCAAGTTAGGGGCAAAGTTACTTAACATCATTGCCCCACCACCCCCACCACCACTTCCACAACAATAAAACAGGGGGGCGCAGGGCATGCATTTCACAGGGTTAATGTGCATTTAAAATGAGATGGCCCATGGAAGGGATGTAGCAGAGGGCCTGGCACGGGGCACACTTGGTTCAAGCCAGCCCCGTCTCCGCCTGCATTTTGGACTCCCCCCCAAACCTCTCTGGGGATCTCTATTCCTGCCACCCCCAGGAACTGGGATGGCACAGCGGGCTTCCGCCCCATCTAAGGGCCAGGCAGTGGAGGGGAGACATGTTTCTTCAAAGCAGAACTCAAAGCATCCCCTTGGGGTCAACCAACTTTATCAGTCCATCCTCCAGGTAGACATCAGCATAGAAGGACTGGTCATCGTTGACGATCCGTCCACCTTTGATAAGAAGCCGGTCACTCTGAAAAGCGAAGGAAAGTTTTCAGTGTCAGTGATGGAAAATTAGGACACAAGGTTTTCTTTCTTTTTAACTTTCAGTACAAAAATTTGCAAACATTTTCAAAGGTAAAGAAACAGCATAAATAGTCCCCTCATGCTCGTCACTGATTCAACAGCTTCAACAATCACTGTTCTTGTTTTACCTATTCTCCCCACACAAATTTTTATGTTTTATTTTGTTTTGGCTAAAGTGTCTTCAAACAAATCCCAAACATTCCACCCCTAACTACTTGAGCACGTATCTCTAACTGATGAGGGATTTTAAATAGACATAACCACAATCCATTACTGCAGCCGACCCAATTACATCAATTCCTTCCCATCAGCCGGTAACCAGGCCATGTTCAATTCTGCTTAATTGTCTCAGAAATGACTTTTTTTCAGTTGGGTTGTTTGAACCAGGATCCCAAGTTTCCACTCTGAGTCTGTTCATAGTTCTCTGCTGTCCGTTGAAATCTCTACTGATCCCTCCTTCCTTTTTAATATCATATTATTGAAGAGACTGGGTCATCGTTAGAACAGGAATTCCTTAATGCATTATTATTGAATATATTATCAATCAATTTAGAGAAAATTTTAAAGATAATGAAAAGAAAGGAAAAACTCTACTTCCCACCACAACCTCCATGGAGATTCTGATATTTCTCGTCATCTTTTTCTCTTAATTTCCAGAGCTGTGATCACATATCCACTCCCTCGTCCACACAACCATGAAATGTCCGACGTCGGCACCAAGCCCTGGGCCAGGCCACAAGGAACAGGGGAGTCAGGGCCACAGCTGGATTTGCGATGCTCGAACTGCTAGTCAGATGGAGAGACAGGTGTTTACCACGCCAGGGTACTGGGGGTCCCAGGAGAAGTATGGGGTGCCTGCTATGGGAGCAAAGTGAAAGCACTGCCAGCCTTCCCCAGGGAGTCAGGCAAGGCCGTCTCAGATTTGGAAAATAAGTGGAGATCAGCTGGACCAAATGGCTGGGGGAGAAGGCCAGGGAGGGCAAATGAAGAGAGAGATGCAAAGGGCAGAGAGAACTGACGTGCAAAGGCCCACAGGCACCAAAGAGGGTGGCAAATTCTGAGAGCCAGAAACCCACCCATCTGTGTCCTTTTTTGGATTTTACCATAAGCATGTCCCAAGTTATTACATGTTCTTTATACCCATAATTCTTAAACGGCCACAAAACATTCCAACTTACGGATATAAAATAAATTATTTAATTATCCCTCCATTGTTTGGCATTTAAATTATTTCCAATTTTTCCTGATTATACATAATCCTGCAACGAACATCTTTGTGCACCAAGCTTTCTCCTTAGTTTGGGTTATTCTGTCAGACTAAATTCTCAGAAGCCTAACAAACTACTCAAACGGCATAAACCTTGTCTATGTTCCTCGATGCCTATGACCAAATTGCTTTCCAAAAGTATTGCCCAATTTGCCATGCAAGAGACCACCAAGCACCCTCGGTAATCATCAATATTTAATAACTTGTGTTTCTTGGAGGATGAGAAATTTTTCCCATGTGCTTATTTACTGTTTGTATTATTTCGGAGCTGCAGAGGCGATGACGAATAAAACACAGCCCCTGCCTCACGGAGTTTCTCGTCTCTGGGTGGGGGGAGAAAGACAGTACCAGGGACTAGGGATCCAGCGTAACCACTTCTGAAGTTGTGCCTGCGGTGGGTTCACCTGAGACGAGGACTTGGAGGCATGCAGCTTAAGGAGGAGGTGATGCTAGGAAGCTGGAGTGAGGACGTGGGAGACAGAGGTGGGCCTGGAAATCCAACAAAGGATGCACAATCACATGGTCAAGGCCAGGGGCAATTGGGGCTGGATCCACCGAGACCCTCTGAGGAACCTCGGAATGATCCTATCACTGCAATGAGTCAGCCAACAGCACGTGCCAGGAGGTGCAAGCCAAGGATGCTTAATGACCCCAGAGAAGGAGCACTGACCCCAAACTAAGGCATCGGGGAGATGTGCTTGAGCAGAAACAGGTCATGTAGTCAGCTGCTCAAACCCCAGTGGGTCCCCTTCTCATTGGGGAGAAAGCCAAGTTCAGCAAGGTCCTACCTAATTAGTATCCCCACCATCTCGGCAAGGCTCACGCTCTCCCTACCTGAAAGCCCTTCCCTTGGCAGCCCTGTAAGAAACACCAAACACCCCTGCTCTGCCAGCACTGTCTACACCCCTTGCCCACGCCATGCTCTCACAGTGCTGATCATAGTACCATTCAACTTACTTTATGTTTACATGTTCGTTTAAAGTGCAACTCGCCCTTCTGGAATCAGAGCCGCTGAGTCACCCCTCAGGCTGTGCACAGCACAACCCCAGGGCACGGACAGCACATGCACTGGAGGAAGGGCACCCCCTGGAGTTGTGCCATGCGGTGGCCCTTTCTAGACTTAGCTCCATGGGGCAGGGACTTACGTCAGTTTTCTTCACTGCTGCATCTCCAATACGTCAAACCCACCCTGGCCTGATGAATGAATGAAGGGCTGAAAGAACAAACAAGGAAGTGACTGGACTGATTCCTGAAGGATGAATGAGCCAAGTTGGAGAGAAAAGGCGTCAGAGGCAAAGAGAAGACAACGAGGCAAGGGGAGAAGTGTGAAACGACACATCCTGCTCCCCTGCAGGAGAGGCTCTGGGGGAAACCGAGTCACCCCCAGGCCCACAAAGGAGCAACCATGGTGCGTGTATCCCCAGGGAAGAGACCAACTGAGCCCCCAGGAGGATACTCCAGGGCCAAGGGAAGAGGAGGCCCGAGCTCTGCTCTAAACCACAAGCATATCCAGGAAGCCAAGACAAGCCGGTGTGCCGGCTTCCCCCGGCCCCAGGAAGCAAGGAAACGTGAGTCCTCGGCAGGTGGCACGGGACTTCTGCCCAGTCGCCTACTTGCAGCCGCCTGCCTGTCACAGTTAATAGCAGGTTTCCCAGGCACGGCCTGAAAGGTGGTATTTTAACGTGCTGCGTGCCAGAAAGGCAGCCCCTCCTGGAATCACATGGTGGCGTGTGTTCAAATCCATCACCCGCCAACCATCACCAGTTATCGGGTGCAGAAACCTCAAGGGGTCTGAGGTCTTAGGGTCTCTCAGAGGCCAGAATATTTCTGGAAAAATAAAATAAGCTCATAATAAGGCAAAAGCTGATGTGATTTCCTCATTTTCTTTCTTAAAATCAAGAATTCCTCCACCCCCTAGTCAATAATTTCAAAGCCAAGTTCTTTGGAATGCAAATTCTGAAGGATTTTAATAGGTGTTATTCCAAAAGGGGGTTTCCAGGTGCAAGAGTTTTAAAAATGCTGAGTTGAACGGAAGTAAAGTGTGGCTTTAATGACAGGACTTGTCAAGTCCTTCTCTCTGCTGCTGTGGAAAGTGAATACTCAAGAGGGAAATTAGGTTACTTCTTTCCAAACTTAGATTCTTAAGTTTTGTGGAGAATCTGACAAGGACACGTTTCCGTAGAAGAAACCTTAGGAAATGTGCTTTAGAGAAGTTATGTGTTCAGTGACAGTTTGTGCTGAAAAGGTTCTTATGGAATGTTCCAGATGATCTCTGAGGGAAACGAGGTTCCAAGACAGATGTGACCTCTAAAGCCATACAACATAAAAGACTGGAGATTAAACTCAAAAGCTTTCTAACTTCCTGGCAAGCACTGGGAAGTCCATTAGATCATACTTTCATCACATTTTTAAACATTCATGCTCTAGAATCCATGACACTCCATTAACAGATGCAATTTAGGAAAAGCCCAGGTCTGACAGGATCCGAGAACCCAGAACTCTAAGGCTCCCTTTCTCCATTCATAAAACATGAGTGTTAAGAGCTCACAGAACCGAAGGAGAAAAAAAAGATCCCACAGACCTGAATGCCGAAAAGAGTGAATTTTACTGTACATACATTTTTAAAATTTTAATAAAATAAAATCCACATCGAAAAGAAAAAAATAACAATGTCAGCCCTGTCCCTGGCTCTCACAGGATAACTACAGATATGAATGATGGCACGCTCTGTATAAAAATTACTATTCATGTACTTTAAATAAAATATCTGGTTAAAAATTCAACAAAAGCCTAAGAGCTCAATTCAACAGCTAGGGCATGCCAGCGATCACCAGTTCATCCCACAGCAACAGTATTTCCTAAAGCAGCCACGTAGTGCACATCCTTGCACACGTGTCATGTAAAAGCAAAAGCTCCCGAGCCAGGCAGGTGGAGGCTCCCACCCTGCCCCGTGACTTCTTACCTCATTATCCATGAGCTCTGACCTCTCCAGGCCACACAGGGCTGTCATGAGAATTCAATGGGGTACGGATGTAGAGTGCGTGGCACAGGGCTGGCCACAGAGATACTCAGTAGAGATGTGCTGTTGATCCTTGGCTATTTTCAGAGGCAGGAACTACAGTCGATAAGTATTTGTTTAAGAACGGGTGTGTGCAGCAGAAGGAAACAGTTCTTGCCCTTCGGGAGTTCTTGGGCCACTGGAAGAGACAAGAGTCCTAACCAGTCCCTGACACCCCAGTGTGGGAAGGACAGTGACAGTGGGAAGCACTGAGGGTCTCCACTGCCCCCCACCAAGGGGAATGAAACTGCTTCTGAGGTTGGAGAACAAGTAAGGATTAGCCACACAGTAAAGGAGAAAAGAGATTCCAAGGAGAGGAAAGAGCATGGGGGAAAGCCCAGAGGTAAGAAGGCAGCCGGCAGGCTTGGGGGTCTGTAAGCGTTTCCTCTGGCTGAGAGTGGGGGGCCTGCAGGGGTATTTGGGAGCAGATCACAGGAACCCCAATACCACGTGTGCAGGGGAGACCAGGCTCCATCGTAACGGTAATGGAAGGGTTTCATCAGGGAAGGACTTGAACTCAGACTTTACACGAAGCCGTGGCAGAAGCAGACAAAGGGTCACTCATCATCTTTATGGTTCCCTCAAAGTTGTGCCCTGGATCTCACAATAAGAAAAGTATCGACCAAGTCTGCAGCATGTATAGAGGGCCTTAAGAAGGGTCCATGTCCTTTGAGTCTGAAATTTACTGCTGGAAATTTGTTGTCAGGAAAATGTCACAAACAGGATCAAAAAATTATATACAAAGATGTGATCCAGATTTCATTATACTGTTACAACCATACTGCTAATGGGGTTTCATTCAGCTACCAAAATATATTCCAGGAATTTTTAAAGACAAACTAAAGTTCCTGATGACAAAATGAAAGGTAGGAAAGCAAAATACCATACTCTACATACTAATTCAAGTGGAAGTGGGTCTTTCTGGTAGTAATTGACTTCCCACAGGGCAGACTTTGGGGGTGTCTTCCCAGACCCCCACTGCCCGCTGCACACACTGATGACACTTAGGGGTCACTGCTCACATGCCCATCTCCTGCCAAGCAGGGCACCCCTCCCATGGTCAGTAGACCCTGCGCTTCATCTCTACCTCCCCAGGCCACCAGGAGCCCACAGAGTACTGAGAAAATGTTTGTTGAGAAGGAGAGGTGGTGCTAGAAAAGAGGCACAAAGGAAGGAAAAAGAAAGTTTGAAAAGAGGGAGAGAGAAGGGAAAAAAGGTAGGGTAAGATAGAATGATAAAGAGGTAACGAAGGATGGAAGAAAGAGGGAAGAGCTAGAGGGAAAGAGAGAGGGGAGAAGGGAGAAAGGAGTAGACCAACAATGAAAAGTCTCTCTCTTCTCTTTCAAAATTCCCTGAATAAAGCCCAACCCCACTGCCTGGGAACAGAAGCTTGTAAGTGCAGGGCCCGTACAAGATCATGATGCTGAAGGGTCTCGCAAGAAGCCCAAACCCTGGTGCTGGGCTGTAACCACGTCTCTACTGCCAAGTGCCTTGTCACATCAGAGAAGCAGCCCAGGAAAGGGGAAGGGCTCCTTCTCCAAACCTGCTATTAGCCCTCGTCCAGCCCCAACTGGGAGGAGAGAGCTGGTGTTGGCAGTACACTTTTGTTCTCTCCACAAACGTGATATATTCTGTTGAGCTCTGCTTATAAAAATTAGCCTTTAAAGCTCTAGGCATTCTTCCCCCATACAACAGCAAAACAAACAAAAACAGCCTCCACTAAGAGGGAAGGTTCTGGATCGCAGTGAATTTTCTGCATCATCATTTGTCCCTGAGTGACGCATTAAGCCTCCCTGGGGTCTGTTCTCCCTCCTGCATGGTGGGAATAAAATCTGACGTCCCCTCCACAAAGCTGCTCATGGAAGATACAGATTAAGGTCTGGGGCTCCTCAGCAGAAAAAAGACACACGAGTCACACGAAACCAATGTTTATCCAAAACTCAATGGATCAGCACCTTGGCTATCTGGAAAACAGCAGAGAGCCCAGAAGTCATTACTGGAGAGGGCAGTGAAGCACTGTGAGAAAGCCAGTATATCCTACAGACCCAGGCACAGTGATCCGAAAGCTTCAGGTTGCACGCCATTGGTGGAGAGCCGAGGAACAAAAGGGGGTGGGGGCCTGTGCTGTCCGTGGTTCTGAAATGCCAATAGGAGCTGGAAAAGCAAGGTTTCTCCAAATCCTGGAACACCTAAGGTAGCTCTCTCGTACCTCATCCAGCCTTGAAGTTCTTCACTGCTTTTCCTTCTCGGCTCCCTGGCAAATTTGTAATTATTATATTCCCACATTACCAAAATAGTCATGGCATGCTTCACAATGTACGTAGCTGATTTCAAATACTTTAAAGTCTTTGGATCACCCTTTCAAGCACTTTAATTATCCCACCACAGGAAGTTGTGGGGAGAGCATGCAACGCCCATCTGCCCCCCTACAAAATTGCATTAATACAGGAATTGGAATGTGGGATGAATGGATGGGTGAGTGTCAAAACAGGATCTCAGAAACATGGTCTTCATGATGAGACAGCTCTTGTAGATTCTGATGAGGCTGCCTGGTTCATCAATGGAAGGGGAGCAAATCTCAGGATAACTAAATGACCAGAAAGTCCTGGAAAGATGAAGAAACTCTTCCTACTTAAAGGGCAGTCAAGGAAACAAGCCTCAAAGAGGATCAGGGAAGCCTGGTGTCCTTGTTTTCTAATGCTGGCATTATGTAAAATACCAGAAACGGATTGGCTTTTATAAACGGGGTTTACTGGGTTACAAGTTTACAGTTCTAAGACCATAAAAGAGTCCAAACTAAGGCATCAACATGAGGATACCTTCACTGAAGAAAGGCAGATAGTGTATGGAACTCCTCTATCAGCTGGGAAGGAACATGGCTGGCATCTGCTGGTCCTTTGCTCCCAGGTTCTGGTTTCAAAAGGTTTTCTCCAAAATGTCACTGGGATTCTGTCTCTCTTGGCTTCTCTTAACTCTCTGCTTGGCTTTCCTGGGGAATTTCTCTGTAAGCATCTGGGAGTCCTTGCTTAGCTTCTCCAGGGTAAACTCTGGGCTTCATCTCTTAGCTTAGCATCTCCGAATGTCCTTCTGTCTGCATCTCTAAGCATCTCCAAGCGTCAGCGTCTGTGTCAGCTCAGTGAACTAATCGAGACCCACCCTGAATGGGCAGGGCCCACACCTCCATGGAAATAATTTAATCAGAGGTCTTACCCACAGTTGGGTGAGTCACATCTCCATAGAAACAATCAAAAGGTTCCACCCTAATCAAAGACTAATAAGTCTGCCCCAACAAGATTGCATTAAAGAACATGGCTTTTGTGGGGAACATAATAGATTCAAACCAGCACACTGGTTTTAGCAGAAATGTGCTTGTCCACAAATTGAATCCAGGTGGAACTGCTCTCTCTCTCTCAAAATGGAGGGAAAGTCAAGGTGAATTTTGAAAGTTATTAGGCCTTCAAATCTCACAATCCACTTATGTCAAAGCTCATATGTATAAATCAAAAATTCAACAGGAACACAGAATCCTGCACATGAACACTTTCGGCACATGAATGCTTATGGCAGTTGGAAACCTCCAAGACATCCTCAGCAGGTGAATGGATTCACAAACTGTGGCACATCCATACAATGGAATGTTCTGAATGTATATTGCTAAGTGAAAGAAGCTAATCTGAAGAGGCTACATACTGTATGATTCACTATCTGACATTCTAGAAAAAGTAAAACTATAGAGACAGTAAAAAGACCAGCAGGTGCCAGGGCTCCAGGGGTGGCAGGTGTGCAGGTGGAGCAGAGGGCACTTGTCAAACCCACAGAACTGTACAACACAGAGAGTGAACCTTAGTGTAAATTATGGTTAATGATAATCTTTCAACATTGGTTCATCAATTGTAGGAAATGTATCACACTATTTCAAGATGTTAGTGATTAGAGAAACTGTGGATGGGGGTAGAGAGGAGGTATAAGGAAATTTTCTGTATTTTCTACACAATTTTTTATGTAAACCTAAAATTTACCTTTAAGAAAGTCTCTTAAAATCTAAAAAATAAAAAAAACCAATTTAGTAGAATAGCTAGGTATACCCCCAATCTCTCTCTCTCTCCCTCTCTCCTCTCTCGTCTCTCTCTCTCCTCGTTCCTCTCTCTTCTCTCTCTCTCTCTCTCTCTCACACACACACACACACACACACACACAACATGGCACTATAACCTGTACGATCCTCAAAATCCCCTGGGATTGCTTGCTAAACTTCATATCTAGGATCCTTTTCCAAGATTTTCATTTATCAGATTTAGATTATGGGCCAGGAATTTATGTTATCAGCAAACGCCCCAGATAACCTTGATGTAAAGCCTCTGAGGTAGATTCTGTTACTTGTTCACATTTCTTAATTCCCTGTCCACTCTTAAAAAGCTTCAATGTGGGGGGAGTATGGTCCCCTGCCCACTGACTGTGGCATGGCCCCCGTGACCTGATTTACCCGAGAGAATGAGAGCAGATGTGAATGCACAGTCCCGCTTTTACAGGCAGTGTGTCTCGGCTCACCCTCTTGAGTGTCTGCTCACTCCATGGAACCACCTGCCCCAGGGAATGACAGCTCCTACAGTGTGGACCCCAGAACAAGAAGACACGAGGAGTACCCTTGACTCCCAACTGAAGCTTGAAGACAGTGAGCCTCGCGAAGCCTCTGCCAACCACAGATCCTTCAGCAAAAAAAAAGTATCTGTTGTTGTAAGCCACAGAGACGTGGGGCTGTTTGCTATGCAGCATTATCAGATCAAAGGCAAATTAATACACCATGAGCTTCTGTGCTCAGGGGCCACTGTAACTGATGTCCGAAAGGTTTTCTAGCACAAATACTTCGTAATTCCACTTCTTGCTTCACATGTTTAATAAACCAGAGCCTCCTCCCTTCCCAGGACACCTTCTCGAATGTTCCATCCAGCCCTTCTGGAGCAGCTAGTCCTGTCATCTAGTTCAGCTGCACATTCACATCACTTCACAAAAACCACCTCATCTGATTTTGATTTTGCCTCGGGGGACAGCCTGTCAGCCAGCGGCTCTTTGCCACACCACCCAGGAAAGCCTCCCAGGAAGTGGCAAGTATAAGATGGAATCTAATTAACACCTACTATTCCTCCATTCGCACGGGTAGGGGGCAGGGTGGCATTTCCTCATTCGTGCCTCGGAAACACAGGCCGTTTCTGCAAGCTCGGGCCCATTTCCATGACAACTGCCGTTATAACACTGAGCTCTCAGGCCCCATCGTACCTGGCAGACATACAGGAAATACTTGCTGATGGATTGAATATCTAATTTTAAAGTAGCAGACTTTTATCATGACCCCAGGAGCGGAGGCCCTTTGTGCCACCCGTGGGAGGAGGACACTCTATCTTAGCTATGTCTCAGCCCATTTCTGGGTTTCCATGCCTCTGCTTCTCATATCACATGCAGAAATCTGAACAGAAGTCTTTGGCTTTCAAGAAATCACATTTACTGAACTCAAACGAAGAGCCAGTTCTGTGTTATGTGCAACTTCATTTTGAATTCTTAAATCACCTAACAAGGAGGAAGGAGTGCTACAAATGAGAGAACTCAGACATGTGAAGCAATCTGCCCAAGGTCACAGAGCCAGGAGACAGCAGGGCCAGAATTTGATCTTCATTCCACATGGCACCTAAAGCAACAGCCCCCTGCCTTCTGACGGTTGTCACTGTCTTCTCTTCACTGCGCCTAGTGAAAGTGGCTGAGCCTCAGTTCCTTGATCTGTGAAATGGGGATAAGCAACGATGGCCCGTATGTAGCCATTTAGCTACTGATCATGCATATATCCCAGTGCCGTGCACCTGCCCTGCTCCTAAAAGGGCTGCCGTGAATGTGGCCAAAAGGGAACAAGGTGTAAGGCAGATCAGAATACTCTAAAAGCTGCAAAGGGCCCTCCAGAGGTCAGATATTAAATTCAGAGACCTATTCAACAAAAGGCCCCATTTATTATCTCATTTTATTCCAATTTAATGGAGAGGCAATGCAGCCTGGCAGGTAGCTACCTGGGTGCAGAAACCACACCATCTGTGATCAAACCTGGCCCCACACTTACCAACCCCGTCACTTGGGCAAGTTCACCTCTCTGTGTGTCAGGGTCTCTTCTGTAATGCACAGGGATGTTCTGAGAATTAAATGAATTCATACATGGAAAGCAGCTAGGTCAGTGACTGAGTCTTAAACATCCTCACAACATGGAGAGAGAGCTTATTAAAATGCTCAGTTACATCTTCAACTTCTCTCCAAACCCCAACAGCTCAAAACCCAACCCTTCTCAAGACCTCATGCATCTACTCTTGAGATGTTCTCAGACCCACCTGCTACTTCTACCTCCCGCTACCCCTGCCCCAGGTCAGCCCTCACCCCCTGTGGCCCACCCGCTGCCCCAGCCTCTCAGGAGTCTCCCTGCTGCCTGTCTTAACCCCTTTCTGAAACACAAATCCAACC
This sequence comes from Choloepus didactylus, assembly GCF_015220235.1. Taxonomy (NCBI): domain Eukaryota; kingdom Metazoa; phylum Chordata; class Mammalia; order Pilosa; family Megalonychidae; genus Choloepus; species Choloepus didactylus. The sequence continues at coordinate 7,366,502 of NC_051309.1, read as the reverse complement.
ACATCTCACCTCTCCCCAGTCCTCTTCAGGCCTGACTCTCGGCTCTCCCTGGTGGCCCCGCCCCCTGCCAGCCTTGCCTCACCACACTGGTCTGCTCGCCCCCCACTCTGGCCCCCTGAACTGCACCTTCACACCCACCTGTGCCTCAGTCCCTGGCCTTTCTGCAGCCTGGATTTCCTGCACACCTACCCTGCCCGCTGGATTCCGACTCGCCCTGCGAGGCAGTGGCCTGACTCCAGGAAGACATGTCACTCCTCCGAGTCCCCATGGCACGAGGCTTACACCTCTGGCTGGTGTTTATTTTGTGGTACTTCATTTTCATATTTTCATTCCTCTCACAAGACCAAGAGACCTCTGACGTCAGCTCATTCCCACCCAGGTTTCAGCAGGGTGACCTTTGGAAGATTCTTATCCTCTGGTGCTTCAGTGTCCTCATCTGTAAATGGAGCTGATCAAAGCACCCACCTTCCAGGCTGTTGGGAGGACTATGTAAGATAATATATAAGTGCACTCAACACACTGAACACTGGTTTGGGAAATCCCTGATACAGTTTATACAAAATCCTCCATGTCCGTGTATTTGAGGAGGCAAGAAAAAGTTTCCATGGCTTTTACTGGCTTTTCAAAGGAGTCTATGACCCTAGAAAGTTTTTTAAAAGATGCTGAATCATTAAAGTTTTATTCTGAATTTATTTTTGTTCTGTATGGCCAGAAATAAAGTATAGCAAAAAAAAAAAAAAAAAAAAAAAAAAAAAGAAAAAGGAAAGAGAAAGGAAACAGAAAAGGAAAAGGAAGGGGAAATAATAGAAAGGAAAGAAAAACCCAAATATTGTACCTGAAAATTGTGTTAGATGAGGAATTTTTAAAGAACTGGGGCAATTTCTCCCAATGAAGAGAAGGTCCCAGGGACCTGAGAAGTATTTTCCATTGCCTCCAGGAACATCACTGAGGAAGAAGGAAACTGTAAAAATTCTGAGGGCAAAAGCAGAGCAAGCTCCCATGTGCTTTCTAACATGAGAGCTTTCCAAAAGTAAGGGAGGCCGCCTTGCAAGGTGATGAGCTCCCTATTATTGGAGGTATGTAAGGAAAGGGTGTTTGGAATTCCTCACACTAGAGGGGAGATGGCAAGGGGGGGGGCAGATACTCCTTCCTGCCTCCTCAAAGGCACATACACAGAATATTATACATAATTTAAAAGGCTCCTTTCAATGTTGTGATGGTATGAATTAAATATTTGGTGATATTTTATTAAGGCTTAATTCCTAAGAGTGTATGGCTACAGTATGATTAAAAGGACATGCAACATGATTTTGGAACAGAAACAAAATTCCCTCAGTTACCAGTTCGCTCCATGCAACTTTGCATCCAATTCACTGAGTATCTGAATTGACCTCAAGTTCTGACATCAAGCAGCTATTTGGCCAAGGCCCAGGGTGGGGGGTAGGGTGGGGTGGGGCATGATGATCCAACTTGTAAATGGAGGGTTCTAGTTTGGGGTTGAGTTGTATCTCCCAAGAGGATAGGTTAAGCCCTAACCCCTGGGACCTGTGCATCTGATCTATTTAGAAATAGGGTCCTTACAGGTGGAATTAGTCAGGTAAAAGGAGATTGCACTGGGGTCAGGTGGGCCCTTTAACCCAATAAGACTGGTGTCCCTATAAGAAGGGAAGGAGAGACCCAGGCAGCCATGGGGGAGAAGGCCCATGATGACAAGGCAGAGGTTGAAGCAGCTGCAAACAAGGAGCACCAAGGAGGGCCAGCAACCCCCCAGAAGTTGGAGAAGGCCAGGAAGGACACTCCCCTCGGGGTTCTGCAGGAGCGCGGCCCTGCCGACACCTTAATTTCTATTCTGGCCTCCAGAACCGTGAGACAACAGATTTCTGCTGTTTTAAGCCACCCAATTTGTGGTGCCTTGTTTCAGCAACCCTAGGAAACTGTTTCAGGTTGCTCAAGTTGCCAGAATGAAATATACCAGAAATGGGGTGGCTTTCAAAATGGGGATTTATTAGCTTGCAAATGTACAGTTCTAAGGCTGTCAAAATGTCCGAGTGAAGGCATCAAGAGGAGGATACCTTCTCTGAAGAAAGGTTGCTGGCGCCCGGGGCTCCTCTGTCACACGGGAAGGCACATGGATGGTGTCTGCTGGTCCTGGGCTCCTGGGTTTTGTTGCTTTCAGCTCCTGGTTCCAGTGGCTTTCTCTCTGAGCATCTGTGGGTCCTCTCTTAGCTTCTCCAGGACTCCTCTCTCTCTCAGCTCTCCCTGGATATTTCTCTCTCTAAGCTCTGTGGACTTTTTCTGCCTTTTATCCTTACAAAGGACTCCAGTAGGGGATTAAGACCCACCTTGTACTGGCTGGGTCGCATCTCAATTGAAACAACCTAATAAAAAGGTCCCACCCACAACAGGTCTGCACCCACAGGAATGAATTAAAAGAACACGGCCTTTTCTGGAGTACATACAGCTTCAAACCAGCACAGAAACTGAGACAGTTACTCTAATAAAAGCTTGCTTTTCTGCACAAAATACATTACTTTAAGGCACCTGAAGCCCATTATCTTCCCTCTGCCCACTCCTAAAGTGCCCACTTTGGATGCCCTTTCCTTTGAACTCCAAGAACCCTTCATGCTGCCTTCATCTTCTTCTGGATGCTAACTTCCAAAATTCCAAATCTAAGGATAGAGCATTTGTGAAGGACGGCTAACCCTCACTCAGCAAAAAGCACAGTTTGCATTCAGGGGGTTATTCAACCATTGCACACGATTTTGTAGATGCTGAGAATTAAACACTGTGCCACAACTCCAAGGGTCAAGTGTCAAGTGGAGGCTGATGGACATAACAAACCCATGTTGCTGAAGTGGGAGAGCCCACAGTTCTCAGTCCCAAGACCCACTGCTGAGAATAGCTGCTGACCATGCAAAAGGCAGGGACTGGAGAGGGCAAGCCCCGTCCGGGAGATGTTCCAACACCTGGGCCACAGGGACAAGGAAACAGTGGGAACACGGGTGGGCTGTGTAGGACCCACCTCACTTGTGTCCCAACAAACCATGTGGTCATTAGATATTCACTGATGTCCCAGGAGGATTTTCTGTGTCCACAGCACATGGAGGAGTCAGCGAGCCACGCCAGAGGGCCCAGAATCGACAGCACAAGAACAGCAAGAGTAAGAATTAAGATGTACTGAGGGCTCACTCTTTGCCAGATGCTGGATAATATTCATACTTTAACAACCACGGTGTGTTGTCACCTCTGAGAGGAGGTGTACTGAGCTGGGACAACCATCACCACATTTAGCAGTCCCAGTGTGAACCAGGAGCTGTGCTAACAGCTTTACATGTGTCTCCCTTAGTCTCCCCCACCGTGTAAGGGAGGTACCATGTTGCCCCCATTTTGCCATTAAGAACACACAGTTGAGGCTGAAGACCCTGACAAAGCCCACGTGGCTCACAGGGACTCGGGAACATCTTCCAGATGTTTCCATTAAGATGGCACAACCCGGACACAGACTGGGACTGGTCTTGGAGGGAGCAGGGAAGTGGCAAAAGGGAGAGGTTTCATCTCACTGTGATGGCTGAAGTAGGAGGGACAACCACGAGATGGAGCGAAGGACTGAGAATACATGTATTTTTTACCTTCCATTATAAAAACAATACATACTCATTTTTTTTAATGGTAGCTCACAGAACAGGAGAAAGAAGAAAAAACATGTTTGTACTATCCAAACACAACCAGTGTGCCTGGTATAGAGTAGGTGCTCAGTAAATAGTTATTGAATGGATGAATTTATAACTGTACCACCATTAGCATTTGGAAGTTTTCCCTGAAAATCTACTTATTGGTTTATTACCATTTATCTTTTTACATGATTGAGAATGAATGTACTCTTCATCCAAGCATTTCCCTCAGTCATGAAAACTTTTCATCACTATTTTTAATGGTTGCATGATACTCCATTCAATCAGTCCAACAAAATGCACTTGGCCAATCCCTCACGGCTGGGCACTTTGATTAAGCCCATTTGTTTTAAGCCTTGCTGCTGCTGTGGCTGCTGTGTTGCTGACCTGATGGAAACAGGGGTTTCACCTGGGTCAAAAGTCTCAGGCGATGTGCAGGGCCACAGGGTAATGCCTTCCATTTCCCTGTGATTGTGTCCACTGAGTACCGTGCTAGGCACAGCCAGGCTAGAGAGCTGACGGAGACAGGTGTTTTCGTGGGGCAGGCAGACGTGGTAACAGACAATTGCAACAGAGGCTGATGGGTGCTGGAATAGAAGCATCAAGCTATACAACACACGAAACACAGATGAATGCAGCTGCTGCTTTAAAAAAACATCATCACAAAATGTACAAATGCTTGGATGGATTTATAACCAGTATCAGAGCACTCATTTCGGACTGATTTAAACCATGCACATAGAGCACTCCACTCTGGGTGGGGGGGGTCCTGAGAGGGCACCTCCAAAGTGACAGACATTCACCCTTCCCAGCAGTGGCACTGAAATACCCTGAGTGCCTGAGGGGTTACCCATCCACAGAGACTATGGAAAGAGAAACTCTCAGTGGCCATGCCAGCCACGGTGCTGGGTCCTGAAGGAACAGCTCCACGGAGCAGGCTCCAGGATGGGAGGCAGTGAGGATGTATTGACCCAATACTGGTTGGTAATTCTCCTAGGCAACTCAAGGAGACTGATTAGAGTATTCTAGAATAACAGCTGCCCCTTATAGAAGACCTGCTAATTTTCATGATGAGCACTTCATATACAGTATGTCAAATCTCTCTCTAGGGCAATGGTTCTCAACCTTTCTGTGTTCAGGACACACTTTCAAATAGTATAAAATTTGGCGTCATTCTTGAAGGAATTACAGACCATAATCAACACCAAGTAAGTCAGCAATCGCCACCGTGTGATCAGATAATAGCTGTTGCTAGAACAATTTGTAGATTTGATTTTAGCAACATAAACTTCAAATACCAATCTAAATTTAGCAGCACATCTGCAGATGTTTTTTAGTACACCACTGAGCTCACAGCATGTGGGATAAGAACCACCAGTGGCTGAAAGATCTTACATTTTCTTATCTTCTACCAGTTCCTCTTGGACATGGGTCCCTCTATCTACAGCCCTTGCCTCCCACTCGCATTCCAATATGATTTCCAATCGCCCATGAAACACCTCAGTTTGGTGCTTGCTCCCAAGTCCAATTCAACCTAAGAGCCAACACTGGGACTTCTCTTCCAAATTCATTCCCTCTGCTTCCTGACCACCTCAGCATTGGTGTTTCTTAGCATCTATGGTGGTTTGGAGCTGTATGTGCTCCAGAAAACATGATCTTAAACTTAATCCATTCCTGTGGGTGTGAACCCACTGTAAGTAGGAACTTTTGATGAGGTTACTGCAGTTAAGGCGTGGCCCATCTCAATCAGGATGGGTCTTGCTTCTATTATTCGAGTCCCTTATAAGCAGAATGAAATTCAGATAGAGAGAAAGCCATGGGAATCAGGAAGTTGAAAGTCAAAGGAACCCAGAAGAAAAAGGAGAGGCTGCCATTTGCCTTGCCATGTGACAGAGGAGCCCAGGACCCAGGATCTCCCGCAGCCAGCCCCAGAATGCTAACCTTTGGGAAAAATGGCCTTGCTGACTCCTTGATTTGGACTTTTTCCTAGCCTCAAACCATAAGCCATTAAATTCTCATTGTTTAAGCCAACCCATTGCATGGTGTTTCCTTCAGCAGCCAGGAAGCTAAAAAAGCATCTATTATATGCCAGAACCTTCACATTTAATCCTCACCTTTCCTCTGGAAAGACTGACATTGGGCTTCTCCCCATTGATTTGGGCTTGATCATGTCACTTGCTTTGGTGAATGGACCCTGAGTAGACATGAAACAAGCCATATTTAAGCAGAAGGTTTTAGAGGAGCTGAGGGCTGCTGCTGGGCTCTGGTGCTTCTGTCCTCTGCTACTTTAGCCTGGACTCAAAGTGAAGAGCACATGGCGTAGACCCACGGTTCACCAGAGGCCCAGGGCCAAGTTACAGTCAACCCACAGCCCCATGGAGCAGGATCAAGAAACGACTGTATGTTGTTGAAAATCACTGAGTCTTTGGAGTTGCTTGTTGACTAATATACAATACCAGCCATGTTCTTTAATGCAATCTTGAGGGGCAGATGTATTAGTGTTGATTAGGTTGGAATCTTTGGACTAGGTTATCTCCATGGAGATGTGATGCTCCCAACTGTGGGTGATAATTTTGAGAAGATTATATCCAGGGAGGTGTGGCCCCACCCATTCAGCACAGGTCTTGATTAGTTTACTGGAGCCCTATAAGAGCTCAGACAGAGGGAGCTCAGAGCTGCAGCTCGGAGAGACATTTTGGGAACAGCCGTTGAAAGCAGACTTTTGCTGACGCTTTGGAGATACTAGTCCAGAGTTTGCCTGGAGAAGCTAAGCCTAGGGACATTTTGGAGGATGCCATTTTGAAACGTAACCTGTGAACAACCAGATGCCAGCCACGTGCCTTCCGAGCTAACAGAGGTTTTCCGGATATCAATGGCCTTTCTCCAGTGAATGTATACTCATGTTTATGCCTTGGTTTGGACACTTGAATGGCTGTGGAACTGTAAAATTTGTAACCAAATAAACCCCCTTTATAAAAGCCAATCCATTTCTGGTATTTTGCAATTCAGCAGCATTAACAAACCAGAACACCAGGGTAATGACAACTAACTCCTTGTTACTATATGCAGTAAACAATGCGCATGCACTTTTCTAAGCATCTGCCTTACACTAAGTCATTTTAATCTTGTAAAGTTCTACAATTATTATTTCCATTTTATGAGTGATGAAAATTAGATTTAGTAACTTTCCCAAATTACACAGTTAGGAATCAGAACACCCAGGATTCAAACTCAGTCTGGCTTCAAAATACACATTCTTACAAGCTACCCTTATCACACCACCACCCCAGGTCAAGGGCTTCCAATGGGTCCAAGTTACCCACAGAATGAAGTCAGGGTGCCCTATATTTTGAATTAGATTGTTTAGTCCAACTCTTTCACTGTTGGCCATGAGAAAATGACTTGCCCAAGATCAAATATCTTATTAGCCTTAGAGCCAAACTTAGAACCTACGTGTTCTTTCCATCACTTCCAGTGCAATCTGCCTGGCTTCTAAAGCCTTGTAAAATCCCCCCATGCCCCACCCATTCACATTTATTTCCAGTTTCTCTCCCTATGCTTCATCTGTACAAAACTCCTCACTCAAATCCCTCAAGGTCTAGCTTGTACCAGGCCCCATCCCCTAAGAAGCCGTCTCCTATTGCTGCTTCCAAAGCTGAGGCCTCCCTTCTCTGAGATTCTTTAATGTCTGTGCTCTGTTCCACACTATCAACCCTTTAGCCAATCCAAAGTTGTTTCGTATGTGTGCACTAAGGACTGGGATCATGAAATTTATACCTTTAATTGCCCAGCATGGCTTGCACACTTTGAGGAACACAGTAGATGTGCAGTTGATCTTGCTGGTTAGCCGCCATGCTGAATTTTAATTTCCTCCAAAAGGCAGCCTGAGTCTGGAGAAGGGAATTATCATTCGTTAAACACCTATGATGGACCAGGCACATTCACAGATGTTATAGCATGTGCGTTTCGTGCATTCAGTCTTGGCCAAGTTCACTACAAGAAAGAGCCTTCCAGGGTGAAGTCTGTGTGGTTATGCCATGGAAGATGCTACAACTCAGTATCACTTTCATGTCCTGTGGGAGATGCTGCTTAAGAATTTGATTTTAAGATAATTTTTCCCCGGAGGAAATGGTCTACTTCCTCTCTAATCATGAACTTGGATGACTGAGGTCTCTGCCCTAGATGCCAGGAAGCCAAGAGTTGGCATCAGATGCCCGAAATGCATCTCCTCTCAGAGTCCTGTCATCTGTTCTCTGTTCTTCCTTCACCCTCTGTCCTGGTGTCCTACTTCTGTCCGATTTCACCACATGCAGTCATCTCAAACCCTACGTGTAAAACTGAATATCTGCAGACAGGCTGAATGTCACCCACAGAAAGAAGCGCACCAGGCGTTGGATATTTTTTGCACACTAGAGTAACTAAGTTTTACTTTGTGATCTCTTTCTTCCCTTCCTTTCCCATCTGTCTGATAGAATACATACACACGCATGGCAACACTTACACACACACACAATTAAGCACATTCACACACGCACACACACACACACACAGTTACAAAGATTTCAGATCAGGAACTGATTTTCTTAGCAGACAGACAAGCCCATCATCTACTCTCCTTGCTTGAATCTAAGTCCCTTCTCCATCCACAGGCCAGGGCAAGGTCAATTTTTCTGAATCTTCACATGCCCCTAAAGCTCCCTAAGCCTCAGTTTACTCTTTGGGAAGCAGGTATAATAGATCTAGCCTGCCTTTCTCACATGAATGTCCTGAGAGCCAAATGAGGGAGTATGGAAATAGCTGACTGCTGTGACATCCTGCACAAGCACACACGACCAGGATTCCTGAAGTCTTATTTTTAATAATAATCATCACCCATCTGTGGTGGGTGCTCTGGGCTCCACTGCGATGCCCCCTCAGGGCACTATGCAGAGCCAAGAGCTTCTGCAGGGCCCGGGAGCCATGTGCCTTTGTTTGCTGGGAGCCACGCCCAGCACCTTCTCCCACTCATTTATCCACAGCTCTGGGCCCCAAAACAGCTTCCGCTAAATTAATCCCTGATTAATTTAATGCTCTTAATGAAAAAAACAAACCCACACAAGCAAAAGAGCTTTATAAATATGTTATGCAATCCTTAGGGGCTAAAGCTAAGTGTTTCTGCTTCTTACATCTTCCTTATCTAGCTACTCTATCATCTCAGAACACGGCTGGTGACTTTTCTGTGATGGAGAAAAAGGAAAAGCACATTCATCGCAATCCGCATGAGTAGGAGAACGTTTTGGTAACTCGGCCTGTCGCCTCGCCTCTGTCCACACCGTGCCCAGCACCATGCCCTGCTTCTCCCCTGCTCAAGTTCCTGTCTGTCCTGTCTGAATCCATTGGCAAAGCTGGCTCCTTCATCCCCACTGTTCAGATGAGAAAGCTGAGGCTCGGAGGGGCGCCGAGTGACCCCATATCAACCAGGCAGGGACCCAGGGTACAGCCGAGAGTTCTGTCTTCCACTCTGTGCTTTTTCCCCATTCCACATCTTGGTGCTTTTTCAAGCCCTTGAAATGTCTCCACAGGCCCCACATACCGTGGCTGCCAAAAACATCTTCACCGCCTCCGAGACTTGCTATCGCTGCAGAGAGAAGCCACGCTTGAAACCTGAGATGGGCTCCCACAATGCCAACTTGCCGTCAGTTTCTCCAATTGGCCACCCTTCTATACCTTTGGGCCTCCACATAGGCAGGACCCCTCCTCTCTGTCTTCTTTGCCTCCTCCCCCTCCCAGCACCAGGCTGGGTATCCCTGCTGTGGCCTCCTCCAACCCTTACTACACCCACCACCCTTTGTTGTGATTTCAGGTCTAAATGTCAGTCTTCTTGCTGAACTGCAATGCTGGGAGGGCAAGGTTAAGTCCCACCTAGCACGGCGGCTCGTCCAGATCAGCTGCTTATTATTATTAACTCACCAAATGAATACTAATGATCAAGTGAAGGGTATAGCATTTGGAAACCACAACCCCCCCCCCCCATTCAACTAATGGCATTTAAGGAAAGGATTCTGGTTCCCAACAAAACATGTGCATTAGCAAAAGGCCCTGAAGGAGCTGAAGGTTCCTAGAAAGATGTTAGATCCAAGTCTATCCTCTCTGGTTTGCTGTTTTATCCCCTAATCCCCAGATCTTTTTGTGTGAAATAGGGATGTGGGCAATTAAAACACAAATGCCTCATCAGTAGTCTCTTTCCTGGGAACTAGGCATAATTTTCTCTCACCCCTGTGCTTGCTGGAAGCAAGCCTTAGATTCATCCTGGGTTGACCACTGGCTTTGAACCAAGGATGAAAGCAGTGGGGGCAGCCAGCAGATATGAGGCCTTTACTGTGCTCCTAATATATGCTGAACGCTTTGCTGTGGTCCTCTGGGATGCTCACCAGCCCTGCTACACAGCAGAGTTATGCCCATGTTAGATATTAGAGCACCAAGGCTCGGAGAGGTGGCAGAGCAGGATGTGCCCCCAAATCCATCTGCTGCAAAAGCCTGGCAGTTCATCTCTACTCCAGAGGGGCCCTCGGGGCAGGGTGGCTGCCACAGTGGTGCAGACTGAGAAATGGACAATTCCAGGCAACACCATTCCCACAGACCTGCCGGAAAGACGGTCTTGCTCCATCCCTTGGTTCCCTAATGGGCAAACTGGGGTAACGCCCATGACTACCCAGCCACAAAGGGAAGGACCTGGCTCCAGACCCGGGGCTCCTGCATCACTGGTCACTGCATCACACACACACACCCCATCACTCCCTCCTACCTTGGTCCCCCTGGGGGCAGGGTCAGAGCACCCTAAGGCCTAGGGCGGGTCAACCATGTTCCTTCCATGGACTCCCTGCTAATGCAGTATTCAGAGATCGGCAACGGACACCTCTTAGAGCACAGGGCTCCCCGATGGATAAGAGGTGGTCCCCACCCTTAGAGGTCCCACCTCTGGAGATGCGAACTCAGCAGAGCCCTCTGCCAAGAGCTGAAGCTGGGCCCAAGAGGGATTTTCTAACTGACGAATCAGCCCAGAGTTGGGGAGGAGGCAGGTCCGTGCAAGGGAAACAAGGGGCCAATTCTCTGGCAACCAATCTCTGGCTTCCAGCTCTGGGAGCTCGAGCTGGACACTGCCTCCCTCAAAGGATGACGGTCAGGATTCAATTAAGCAAGGCCTGCAGTATACCGGGCAGGGGAGCGCAAAACCTCAGCTCCTTCTCCTACAAAAGCTGCTCCTCCTGCAGGTGCCTGGGGCAGTCCCTGAGCCTGGACCAGAGATAAATGAGGCCAATGGGACGCTGGCCCTCACACCAAAGAAAGATTCCACTGCACCGGAATCCCGCCTTCTAGCACCTGGGCGCTCTGGCACTGCCACCCACTGACTTCCCAGGGCCTGTGGTCCCCAAGCTTCAGGCTCGGTCTGGGTGCCACTCTGGTGGCCAGCAGGGGATGGGGAAGAGGAGGGGGCCCCAGCCCGCAGCTCCCTCAGCTCCCCGCCCCCAGAGACAAAGCCTAAAGACGGGGTTCCTTTGTTTTCGGCCACACCCACGGACAAGTAGCAGCTGCTCAGTCCCCTCCACCATCCCCACCCTCCCGCGGCCCAGTCCCGCCAGCGTTAACCCTTCCGGGACCGCAGCCACCAGCGCAAACCATTAGGTTATTTTTAGCGGCGGTGCGGGGTGGGAGGGGGCGCATCCATCATGGAGGGGTCTCTAAGTCCAGACTTCACTCCATCAATAGCGGGGGGAGCGATCGACCTTTTTCTTTCCCCTGGCGGGAACACCGCGGCGAGGTGCGCAGAGGCGCACAGGTAGAGGGCCGCGCGCGGGAGGCTCAGCTCACCCTCCCCTTCCCCGCGCAAGGGCCGGAGGGAGCGGGTTCGGACCCCGCGCCCCTCCCTCTTTTGTTCGGCTCCGCATCCTCCCGGTCCCCGCCAGCCTCCGGCACGTCCCGTGAGGGGCGGGGGAGCGACAAGCCCGCGGGAGAGGGACCCCAGGCTGCAGCCCCGCCCCGCCCCGCGCCCCCCATCGCCACCGCGGTCCCCAGGGGCTGGGGGAGGGGGGCTGCAGTGCCCAGACGGGCCCCGCCCCACCCGCGGCGACGCCGGAAGCCTCGGGGCCGCCCCCACCCATCCGGACCCGGGCGGCGACCACCCCCACCCGCTAAAGGCGCGCGGCGGGGCGGGGGCGGGGGCCCGGCGTACCGTGAGGTGCGGGATGCTCTTCTTGCCCTGGTATGACATGGCCCCCTCGGCACGGCCGGCGGGTCCGCTGGCACCGTCAGACGCTCGGTCGGGCTCCCGCTCGGCCCCGCTCCCCGCGGGCGCGGTGACAAAGGCCCGGGAGGGGCGAAGAGAGGGATGGAGGGTCGATGCCCGCGTCTGCCCACGCGCCCGGCTGCTCGGCCCGCCCGCCGCCGCCGCCTCTCCGGCTGCCAGCGCCGCCCGGCTCCCCGAGGAGGGCGGGAGGAGGAGGGAGCGCAGAGGGCGGGAGGAGGGGGCTGCAGACAGACAGCTCCTCCCGGCGGCGCGGAGCCGAGGCCGATTCGCCCCTCTCCGCTCGAACCAGGAAGCGCTTCCCTGCTGATCCCCCCACCCCCGACTCGGTCCCCCGCACCCCCAAGCCGCCCAGCCCGGCCGACCCCCGCCCGGCGCAAGGCCCTGGGCCCGGCCCTGGACTCGCTCTCGCGACTGGGAGGGTTTGGTTTCCAGGCTTCCTTTAGCGGCCGGGGCAGGCCTTAGGATGCGCAGGCAGAGCCCGAGGGAAGCGCCACAGGTGTACTTTCCCGCAGCTGCACACCCCCACCCACCCCCGAACAGCTGCGTGGGGGAGGGAGCTTTGGCCCTCCGGGATCTGGCCCCACTGACGCGCCTCCCAGCCCCTCCCCACCCCACCCCACTCCAGACACTCATTCCACAGTCTGTTTGTCCACCCCCACACACTAGTCCCGCATAGACCAAGCACTTTCACATCTCCGGCTGCAGTCCCTTACTCACCCTCTCTGGATATCCTACCCCAGAGAAAAGTTGTCCCATCCTCCCAAGCCCATCTCCAAGGCCTCCTGCTTCAGAAAGTCTTTCCCTGCCACCCTACACTCCCATCCGCCCTTCCTGAGGGTGGCTAAGGACAGGCCTCCATGCCAGGCATTGGGAATGCGGCGGTGACAGGACAGAGCCCTAATAAATGGCTGGCCTGCTGGACAACCTGCAGCCGCTCTCTCACCGCACAGTGGCCTGAGCCACCAGGTCATCCTGCGGCCTTGCCTACCAGACAGTGGCTACCTGGAGGGCAAGGTCCTTGGCACTAAGCCCTCATGATCCCCAGACAGACTGGGGGACAGCAGGAGAAACAGAACCAGCCTGCCCCCCAGAAGAGAATGCAGACCAGTCCTGGCCCCAGAGATCCAGAGGCTGCTCCGGGGAGAGGTAGCAGGAAGTTAGGGCATCGCTTGACAAACTTCTTAACAGGGGAGAAGAAAGGAGGAGAGAGGGGAAAGGGGAGGATCCCCAGCACAGCCCCCAGTCACTGGACAGGTGCTCCCAATCACCAAGCAGAATAAATCACCAACCTTTTCTGCCCCTCACTTTCTGCCTGCAAAATCCAAACCCGCAGCCCCTTTGCAAAAATGATGCTTCTCTATTTTCAAGTCAGGGGTAGTCTGGCAGAGCCCTCACCTCCCACTTGGGACCTGGAGCCCCAGTTTCTTCCTCTCTGGTCCCAGGAGACCAGAGATGCCTGGCCTTACACGGGGCCGGGGTTGTGGGTTCACAGAGGAGAAACAGCTTAGGATTCCGGAAACACCAGGGCATCATTGCCTCATTTTACAGATGGGAAACTGTCTAGAGCTCTTTCCTCTACATTCATTCATTCAGCCCTGGCTCTAAGCTCGGTCCTGACTCATTGTTGGTGACCGGAAATTACGAATGGGACAGTCTCCCTTCCCCTGGCTCCTGCATTCCCTTCCTCAGCATTTTTCGGTCCCAGGTTCCACGCATCAGGGCGTTCCCAGGGGGTCAGTCTGGGGATCTGGGCAGGGAAGCTCCAGGGCTGTGGAAAGGACTGCGCATATATCAAGGGGGAGGGGCACCGGCCAGCGATTGGCCAAACAAATCGCTGCTCCCAAGCAGACTTCACCGCTACAAAACGCCGCAGCCGCACAGCCCCGGGCCCCGGAAAGCACTGCGCTTGCGCCGCAGAAACCCCTCCTCCCTCCCCGGGAAAGAACCGCTTGTGGGCGGGGGAAGGGCCGCGGTACCTTCTGCAAGCACAGGAGCCGCGGGGCCCGCCCCGGAACCCGAGGCGGCGGGAGCCCAAGCTCCGAGCCTGCTCAGTCCGCAGAAAGGAAAACGCTTCACCCACCCCCTAACCCCCATACAGGGTGACCGGGAGCCCCTCCACTCCAAAGTCCGAAGCTCAATTGGTCCCGGAGTCCACCGCCCGCCCGAGGCGTCGCCTTTTGTCCGGTTCCCGGGCGGTGAAAGGGGGGTAGGAGGCCGGAAGGGGCAGGGGGAAAAGGAGTGGAGAGGAGCGGGAGAGAAGCGTCCAGCGCACCCGAGCGCCAAGGAGCCGCTGCGGGGCCGACCCAGGGTGATCCCGGGGACGACGCTGGTGTTGGTGGTATAGATCACGGCTGCAGCCCGCGCGCGTCCTCGGACAGCTCTCTCTTCCCCGATAATCCACCACGCTTCGAGGGAGGCTGGGAGAAGGCTGACACCCCCATTTCACAGACGGAGAAGCTGAGGCTTAAGGGGGCAAAGCGACTTTGCCGAAACCCGGGATCCCCGATGCTGTCCTCGTCCTCTTGGCGCGCGGCCCTGAAGCCTCTCGCT
>NC_051309.1:1961463-2009504 GCF_015220235.1 Choloepus didactylus | reverse complement strand
GCGCGGGCGGGCGGGCGGGGAGGCGGGGGAGGGGCGGCGGCGCGGCGGAGGCGCGAAGCGCGGCCAGGCCCAGGCTCCGCGCCCCGCCCCCCGCCGCGCCTTCGGAGCCGCGGGAAAAGCGCGCGCCGCTGATTGGCTTGCCGCGCCGGCGCGCTGCCTGCGGACCGGGCTTTTCAAATCCTCGCCGCGCGGGGCCGGGACCCCGCGAGCCGCCTCCGAGCGGCGCCCGAGCGCGCGCCCCGCGCCGCCTCCTCAGCCGCGCGCGCGCCGGCCGGCGGCAAAATCAAAAAACCCGGCGGCCGGAGCGTGCGGGGGGCGCGCGGACGTCACGGCTCGCGCGCCCAATCCGCGCCCGGAGCCGGCCCCGCGCGGTCGCCGCCGACCCGTGGCGCGCGGCCGTGGAGCGGTGACGTAGCGCGCGGCGCCGGGCCTCGCCAACGGTCCCGCACGAGACCGCTCCTTGTCCGCCCGCCGCGCGCCCGGGGGGAAGGAGAAGGCGGGAGGTCGGGGTCCCGCCGCCCGCGCGCGGAGCTCTGGGCGCTGGACAGAGCTGCTCAGGCGCCGGGTCCCCCGAATGCCTGCGCTCCCGGGACCGGAGTTACAGACTCGGCTAGGTCGTCGGACCCCAGCATGAGAGCCCGGGGACTTCCTGCGAGGCGGGCATGGCCTGCAGCCAGGGTCCCCGGGTACCCGGTGATCACCGGCAGCCCCCTCCTTGAAACGGCCGGGGGACGTGCGCTGCAGGGAGGCCAGGGCGGGGGAACGGCTGCACCAGAGAAGAGGGCCGGGGTCCCCGTGTGTGGTCCAGCTTCCCAAAGATGACGCTGGCTGGGTCGGCGGTGGGCCGTGTGGAGGACCCAGCCGTGCACCACCCGTGTCCCCTTTCTGGGATCCGCTGCCGGCGGGGTCTCCCTGGGCCGCAGAGAGCCACCCCACCCCAGTTCACATCCTTCTCGGCGCCCACCTTGGTGACTTAGGGCCCCGTCATCCGCCGATTGGCCAAGGCCCGGTGGGGCCTGCCCGCAGTCCTGCCCCTCCTCCCCCCTCCTGCCTCCATCCCCTGCCTCTCACAAGTAGAGTCCCCGGTGAACATCTGGACCTCAAACTCCGTCTCAGCATCTGCTTCCAAAGAACCAAACCTAGGACAGCTGTGGGGGGCTGGGCTGCAGTCAGGGACCCCAGGGAGGGGTGCAGTTGTCCTTGGGACTCGAGGCAAGGGTGAGGGTTGAGGTTCATGACTTCCCAAGTCGTCAGGCTCCTGAGGGGCTGCCCAGAGCGTGTCAGGGCAGCACCCTCAGCAAGGGGCCCAGACTTTGGCACCAGGCCAATCCCTACACACAGCACGGTGGGGGTCTGGCAAGACTCTTGGCCTAAGCCACCCCAACATTGCTGTGAGGACTCAGTGTCCACAATGATGGAAACAAAGCCAGCCCAGGAGCCTGGCACCCTGGTACCCACGTGCCTATACCCAGGCAGGCCGGGCAGGTCCAGCTCCCACCGAGGTCCTAAGTCCCGATGCTACCGAAGCAGCAGAAGGGGCCGAGGGCTCCGGTGCAGCCTGCAGCCTCCAGACAAGCCTGTGCGTCCCTAGTCCCCGTCCTGGGCCTCACACCTTCAGGGCCTGCCCTGCCAGCTATACAGTCCCCCAAGACGACCAGGTCACCCACAAGCACAACAGGCACCCAGCCATGCCCAGGGGTTGGGGCCGGTGCTGTGGCCCGGGAATTTGGCCATCCCCTCACTCCAGCCCTGGCCCAGGCTGCTCCCAAAGCTTTTGAGTTGCCCCAGAACTTTTTTTGCTCACAGTCAGTGCTCCTTCTGGTCTGAAAGGGACAGAAAAGAGTCCCCTCGGTCCAGGCAGTGTCCGTGGAGAGCTGGCAGGATGGGGGCCTGAGTTCTCAGGACCAGGCACGGCTTTCAGCTGCAAGCGTCTTCAGCTTTCTGCTAGGGCAGGGCCTGGCCCCAGGTCCCAGCTGGAAGGGATTGCAGAATCGTTTTCATCCACAAAACGTGTGGTGAGGCCCTGCTGCACCCTGCGCCCTGTGCCGCAACCAAAACGCACCCTGCCCCATGGTACACTCGCCCAAGATCACCCTCAGGCCACAGGGAGCCCGGCTGGGCGGGGGGTGCTTTCGGCCAAATCTCCCCCGCTGTGGGGGTGGAAAGAGGACCCTCTCTAGGGCACGAGTCCGCACGCTGCCTGCCTCCCCGGCACCTCGCCAACCCCTGCAGTTCATCGAACTTTACTTATTTGGAGTTAGGGCTCCTTTTTTAAATTGAAAAACAAAAAAAGGCCTGCATTTAGAATAGTGCAATCGACATGTAAATTTATTCAAAACACCATTCAAGTGCGTGCTTGGATTCTTTTGAGGGAAGTTGTTTGGCTGGCTGGTCCTTTCCCAGCCCAGCCCTGCACCCAGCGAAGCTGCTGCCCAAGGAAGGACATGTCCGATGACCGGGCCTCCCTCCACCAGTGTGCACCGTGGGCAGGAAGAAAGAGGCCTGCAAAAGACTTCTGAGACAGTTGGCAGGTGTGTTCCTGGGAGAAGAGGCCCATCTGCAGGTGCTTTCATCGAGTGCACCTAGGCATCCATGGGGGGGGAGGGCTGTCCCTCAGGGCCCACAGGGCTGCTGCTGTTCCTCAGGATGGCTGTTTTGGCACAAACCCAGCTTGGAAGTTCTGAGGGCCTGGGCAGCACCCTGACCCTCCCAACTGGGGAGCCCCAGACAAACAGCCAGGCACCCAGGGGCAGCAGCAGGGACAGACCCCATTTCAGTCCCCTTATCTTATCACTTGTCTGAATGAAAACTCCATACTCAAAGGGGGGCGATTACGGATTAAAAGTCGACATAAAGTAGCAGCCACAGTGAAGAGGCCCCTTCCTGAGTGCAGGGGCAGCTCCCCGTTCTGCTGCCTCTGTCCCCTTGGCCTCTCTGTCTCGGCCCCACCTGCTGCCTCCCCCGAGCTCTCAGGCCCAGGCCGAGTGGGGCACGGCGCTGGGAGCAGGGTACACCCAGCCTGCCTGCCGGCCAAGGGCACCTGCCTCTGGCTGCCTGGCACGCTGACTGCCGGCCCTGAGCCCTCTGGGTGCTCTGTGAGCCCCTGCTGGAGCCCCTCTGCTCCTCAGAGCCCCCACCCGACCCCCTGTAAGAGCTGCTGCTGACGGCCAGGCCCAGGCCCCTTCCCCAAAGGAGCCCCTCAGCCCCAGCCTGGCCTCCCCATCCCCCACCAGGGCTGGGGTCCCCCAGGGGCCAGGCTCATTGCTGTTTCCATGGGGATGCGTGCCCTCTGACCCCAGCCTTTCTCCATCCCTGGCCAAATAAAGAGGGCTTCCAAGTGGAAATCAGCAGTCTCCAGCCACCCCTCTTCCCAGGCCCCCAGTGGCCCCCAGCTCCAAGGAGTAGGGGGAAGAGAGGCCCCTCCCCTCAGCCCCAGGACTAGGGGCCCCAGAAGAGCAGAGCCCAAGCCGGACTGCGAGGCGGTGGGGACCAGCCCCAACGAGGCCAGAGGGGCCTCCCATCCCCCTGCCCTTGCCGGCAGCCCCTTCCCAGCCCTGACCACTCTGCTCTCCCAGCTCCTACAGACGCCAGAAACCCACCTTTCCCAAGGCCCGGTTCTGCCCCCAGCCCCTACTCAGCCCAAGTACCTCCAGTCCACAGGGCACTCCCCCGGAACAGCTGCTGTGGACCCCAGGAGTCACAGGGCAGCTCTGGGAGGTCCTTGAAGACAGGTGGGCAACCCCTCTGCTGAGATGGGGTCCCACTGGGCAGGGGAAATGAACAGGAGGCTTGAGACCTGGCTGAGAAGCCACCCCAGCTGGGAGGCCCAAGCCACAGGCCTCACCCCTCTATTCCCCCTCCTTGCTCAGTTCCACTGCCTCAGACGGACCCAGAGTCTCAGCAGTCACCTCCGGGAGCAAGCCGCAGCCTGTGGGCAGGCACAGCAGCTCCTGAATGGCTGCTGCCCCGAGAGATTCCACTGAGACTGACCCCAGACCCACGCCACCGAGACCACCCTGGATCCCACCTCCCAAATCTTGTTCTGCCCCAGCCCCTCCATCCTCAGCACTGCCATGGGGTGGCCTCGTCGCTGGTCTCCCTGCTCGGTCCCTCCCCTCCAGCCCATTCTCTGCACCCAGACAGGGACATTCTTCTAAACCACAAAACAGATCATGTCATCTACCTGCCTGAAATCCTGCTGTGGCTCCCCAGTGCCCCCCACACAAAGCCTGCTCAACAGCCAGCCCCACGTGGTCTGCCAGGGACATGGAGGGTGTCCATGTCTACTTCTCCAACCTGCCCTCTCCCCCAAGCACCAGGTCTGTGAAACGACTCCCCTGGAGGGCCACAGGCACCCATTCCCCTCAGGTACCAGCCTCCCCTCCCCCTGCCAGGTCTCGGTTGAGATCCTCCTTTCTCAGAAGCCTTCCTTTGCCCCCCTCCCAGGCTGGGCTGGGTCCCCTGTTCGTGCTGCTTGGGCCCTGTCACTGAAGTCTGGGTGGTAATCGCTATTTGGAGGGCTGGTGGGAGCTGGGCTTGGAAGCCCGGCGCTCCCCCTTCTAGCTGTGCGTCCTTGAGTGGGTTGTTGGCACTGTGTAAAGTGGCCACAGCCAGCTTCCTGGGGGCGCTGCGAGTATGAAGGAGTGACGGTGGTTAGAGCCCCGGCCAGCCCGGCCCGGAGGGCCTCCCCCACCAGGGGCCTGCAGATGGCGGGCGAGTACGCAGCCATTCCAAGAGCACTCGCCCGGGGAGGGGCCGGCGCGCGCCCGAGGATAGAGGCCCGCAGAGGATAGGCACCTGCCCCGGGCCGCCCGCTGGCTCCGCCCCGCCCATGTGGCCCCGCCCGCGGCCCCGCCTTCCGCAGCCCTGGTCCTTCCAAGGGTGGGTGGGGAACCCCTAGACCCTCGGCGCTCGCCCCTCAAGGACCACCCGAAGCCGGGCTCGCGGCCTGGGCTGAAGAAACACTGTGCTTGCTAAGGTAGCGCTCGCTTTCGTAATAACTGAAACCCGGAACAGCGGAGGCGGTACTGAAAGTCCTTGCCGCGCCCCGTGCCTGCAGCCAGATGTGAGCGCTGGGGCGGCCTGGGACCAGGGACGGCCTCGGCCAGCCCGAGCTGGGGGCTGATCCGGGGCCGCAGAAGCCGCCCCACGTTCGGAGCCTGCTCCCGAGGCCAGAAGGAGTTTTTTTTAATAGTTTTTTTTTTTTAATTGGAATAATTTTAAATTTGCAGAAAAGTTGCAAGGATAATCGAGTTCCCAATTACCCCGTTGTTAACACCTGACGTTGACGTGGTGCATTTGCCAGACCGAGAAACCAACAATGGTACGCTGCCGTGGACTCAGTCAGGGCTCCCCAGTTTTCCCCGGGAATCTCGCGGCGTCGGCTCCCAGCTGTGACGGAGACCCTGGCCCCAGACCCGCCCCCTCACTGGAAACAGCCCACAAAACACAAGCAGCTGTTCCTAGGGGGTGGAAAACCGGAGGCCCAGGACTGTGATCCCAAGGCTCTCTCGTGGAGGTTCCCAGCTCAGGGACATGGAGCCAAGCTGGGCGCAGTGGCCCACTGACTCCCGGAGGTGTCCAGTGCCCGGGCACCAGGAGGAAGGGAAACAGGAGGGGTGGAGGTGCTCAGGCATCAGGCAGGACCACCTGGACTCACGGGAGCGTCTGCCCAGCACCAACCTCACTGCTAGGGGTCGGGCAGTGCCGGCAGCCACAGGACATCCAGCTGTCTGGGCATGTCTCCCAAACCTCATGTGCATCCCTGGTGCCCGGCAGAGACACCGCACCCTAGGGCACTAGTTGTCCATTTGGTGGTTCAGCTTGGTGGTTCAAGGTGTCCACTTGGTGGTTCAAGACAACAGCTGACAGCGTCTCATCCAGCCTCTGTGGGCCAGGACCTCGGGAGGGGGCTGGAGATTGAAGGTGACTGGGTGGGTAGTTGTTCAGCTGGTCACATCTGTTCATGAAGCCTCAAGACAAATGCTGGCTCGGGCGCTCAGGTGAGTGGGCACACCCATGTTCCAGGAGGGAGAGGACACGGAGGCCTCGCACTGCGGGGCCCTCCCAGCCTGGCCCCACCTGCTTCTTCCTTTGGCCGGTTCTGATCACATCTTTTTGCTCCACTAAAGCTGTCTTCATGAGAGTAGCATTTTCCTGGGTTCTGAGTTGTTCTAGCGAGTTATTGAACTTGAGGGTGGTCACAGGGACCCCCAAATTTGTAGCCCTGGGGGTTCCTGAACTTGTGGCTGGTGAACAAACTGGCAGTCTCATGGGGACTGCCCCCTCTGGCTTTGTCGTCTGGCATAAACACCTTCACGGTATCAGCTCTCCCTCTGCCTCCCTCTTCCATTTTAGGGACCTTGTGATTACTTTGGGTCCATGAAGTACTCTAGGGTACTCTCCCATTTCAAGATCCTTACTTGAACTCACATCTACAAAATCCCTTTGCCATGTTAACATCACATATTCATCAGTTCTGGGAATTAGACATAACATTATGGGGGGCCATTATTCTGCCTACCACATGAGCAAATAGTGGTCTTTTCAATAAATGGTGCTGGATTGATATTGTACCCATAGGGGAAAAAGATAATCTTTAACCCCTGTATTGGTTTGAAGCTGTTATATACCCCAGAAAAGACCCTGTTCTTTTTTTTTTTTATCTTCATTTTATTGAGATATATTCACATACCACGCAGTCATACAAAACAAATCGTACTTTCGATTGTTCACAGTACCATTACATAGTTGTACATTCATCACCAAAATCAATCCCTGACACCTTCATTAGCACACACACAAAAATAACAAGAATAATAATTAGAGTGAAAAAGAGCAATTGAAGTAAAAAAGAACACTGGGTACCTTTGTCTGTTTGTTTGTTTCCTTCCCCTATTTTTCTACTCATCCATCCATAAACTAGACAAAGTGGAGTGTGGTCCTTATGGCTTTCCCAATCCCATTGTCACCCCTCATAAGCTACATTTTTATACAACTGTCTTCGAGATTCATGGGTTCTGGGTTGTAGTTTGATAGTTACAGGTATCCACCACCAGCTACCCAATTCTTTAGAACCTAAAAAGGGTTGTCTAAAGTGTGCGTAAGAGTGCCCACCAGAGTGACCTCTCGGCTCCTTTTGGAATCTCTCTGCCACTGAAGCTTATTTCATTTCCTTTCACATCCCCCTTTTGGTCAAGAAGATGTTCTCCGTCCCATGATGCCAGGTCTGCATTCCTCCCCGGGAGTCATATTCCACGTTGCCAGGGAGATTCACTCCCCTGGGTGTCTGATCCCACGTAGGGGGGAGGGCAGTGATTTCACCTTTCAAGTTGGCTTAGCCAGAGAGAGAGGGCCACATCTGAGCAACAAAGAGGCATTCGGGAGGAGGCTCTTAGGCACAACCATAGGGAGGCCTAGCCTCTCCTTTGCAGCAACCGTCTTCCCAAGGGTAAAACCTATGGTAGAGGGCTCAACCCATCAAACCACCAGTCCCCTATGTCTGTGGTCATGTTAGCAACCATCAAGGTGGGGTAGGCCAATACCCCTGCATTCTCCACAGGCTCCTCAAGGGGGCTCTACATCTTTTTTTCCTTGTTTTTCTTTTTTTTTTTTTTTAACTTTCCCTTTTTTTTTTTAATCTTCATTTTATTGAGATATATTCACATACCACGCAGTCATACAAAACAAATCGTACTTTCGATTGTTTACAGTACCATTACATAGTGCTACATTCATCACCCAAATTAATCCCTGACACCTTCATTAGCACACACACAAAAATAACAAGAATAATAATTAGAGTGAAAAAGAGCAATTGAAGTAAAAAAGAACACTGGGTACCTTTGTCTGTTTGTTTCCTTCCCCTATTTTTCTACTCATCCATCCATAAACTAGACAAAGTGGAGTGTGGTCCTTATGGCTTTCCCAATCCCATTGTCACCCCTCATAAGCTACATTTTTATACAACTGTCTTCGAGATTCATGGGTTCTGGGTTGTAGTTTGATAGTTTCAGGTAAGACCCTGTTCTTTTAATCCATTCCTGTGGGTACAGACCCATTGTGGGTGGGACCTTTGGTTACATTGTTTCAGTTGAGATGTGACCCGCCTCCTTAATAAGAGGATAAAAACCTGCAGAAGCTCAGAGATGAAATTAAGAGAAGCCCACAGAAAAAGCCCCAGAGAAGCTAAGAGAGGACCCACAGAGAACAAAGGGGAAGCCACTGAAGCCAGAAGCTGAAAGCAACAAAACTCTAGAGAGAAGGACCAGCAGACGCTGGCCATGCGCCTTCCCACATGACAGAGGAGCCCCGGATGCCGGCAGCCTGTCTCCAGAGTGCAGGTATCTTCCTGTTGATGCCTTGGGTTGGACATTTTCATGATGTAAGAACTGTAAATTTGTGAACTAATAAACTCATTGTAAAAGCCAACCTATTTCGGGTATATTGCATTTTAGCAGCTCTAGCAAACCAAAGAAACCCCTGCCTCACATGTAGAAAAGAAAACCAAAAACTGTTACAAATTTTCATAAGCCTAAATGTGAAAGGTAAAGCAATAAATCTTTTAGAACAAAACATAGAATAGCCTCATGACCCTGGGTAAGCCAAAATTTCTTAAACAAATCACAAAAAGCACACACAAAAAATTGGAGACAATTAATAAATTGGGTTTTGTTAAAATCAAGAACTTGTATTCATCAAAAGACATCATTAATCAACTGTTGATTGTACACCATGGATGATTTTATGGCATGTGAATATATATGTCAATAAAACTGAATTAAAAAAAAAAAAACACCGCTAACATGAGTTTGTTCAGGCTGGGGTGAAATCCCGATACACCCCAGAGTGATATGGGCACAAAGTAAAAGTGTATCTGCAGGCCCCCTGAGGAACTGGGGAGAAATGCAGAAATTTTGGGCTTCCCCACCTGGGTTATTGATGATTTTCTTGCAAACATTGAGGACTGCCAATTCAGTGGGCCGAGCACCTAATCTGGGGGCTTTCCCTTGTGAGGCTTGTTGCTGCAAAGGAGAGGCTGAGCCCACTTATAATTGTGCCTAGGAGTCCCCCGCACCCAGAGACCACCTTTGTTGTTCGATGTGGCCCCCTCTCTCTCTAAGCCCACTCGGCAGGTGAGCTCCCTGCCCTCCCCCCTACATGGGATGTGACTCCCAGGGGTGTGAATCCCCCTGGCAACGCAGAAGTGACTCCTGGGGATGAGCCTGGACCCAGCACTGTGGGATTGAGAAAATCTTCTTGACCAAAAGGGGGAAGAGAGATGAAGCAAAGTAGGGTTCCAGTGGTTGAGAGATTTCACATGGAGTCGAGAGGTCACTCTGGAGGGTATTATACGCTACACAGATATCACCTTTTAGTCTTCAGTGGGTTGGAATGGCTAGAGGGAAACACCTGAAGCCGTCGAACTGCAACCCAGTGACCTCGATTCCTGAAGACGCTTGTATAACTATGGAGACTGCACAGTGTGACTGTGTGATTGTGAAAACCTTGTGGCTCAGACTCCCTTTATCCAGTATATGGACAGATGAGTGGGAAAATGGGGATAATCAGATGAAGAATAGGGTGGGATGGAGGGGATGGGAAGGTTTAGGTGTTCTTTTTTGCTTTTATTCTTATTTTGGAGTAAGGAAAAGTTTCAAAAATTGATTCTGGTGATGAACGCACAAATGTATGATGGTGCTGTGAATAATCGATTGTACGCTGTGGATGACTGTAGGGTGTGTGAATGTATCTCAATTAAACTGTTTTAAAAAAGATAAATGGAACAATGGGGGAGGAGGGGAATGGGATGCCTTGGATGTTCTTTTTTATTTTAATCTTTATTTCATTTTTTTGGAGTAATGAAAATGTTCAAAGATTGTGGAAATGAATGCACAACTATATGATGATACTGTGAACTGATTGTACACTTTGGAGGATTGTACGTTATATGACTATATCTCAATAAAATTGCATTTAAAAAATCACAGTCCTCACAAAGCCAGGCCCTAGCAGGTGCGTGTGCTGTACCAGGCAGGGCAAGCTGCCAGCACTGCTTTGGAAAACTGCATCCTATCTGCTTTAGGGCCCAACAACTATGGCATTGAGAAACCAACTGGGGCATGTTCACTTCCTGCCGTGGAATATTACACAGAAAGGCAAAATGGCAAATTACTGCTACCCCTGGCAACGCTCATGAATTTCACAGACATGACGCTGAGAAGAAGCCAGGCACAAAAGTATGCATGGTTTGGTTCCATTTACATAAAGTGAAAAAAACAGGCAGAAGTGGTTTGGGGCAGTAGAAGTCAGAGTGGAGGTTCTCTTTGAGAAGGGGTGATGGCGGGGAGGGGGCCTGGGGCTGGCTGCGTCCTCCTCGAGGGGAGCAGGGCTGCCCAGGGGTGAGACTTCCATGGCCGGTGAGGACACGGGCTGCATGTGTGTCACACTGGACCCGACAGCATGGCTTCTGGGACTGTGCCCTGGACTCCTGAGGGTTCATTCAGCTCTCACACAGCCCCCAAAGTCAGAACTGTCTCCACTCGGGCGTAAAATGGGCCCAGAGGTGGACATCCCCGGCCCCTCACACCAGCCACAGTGCCCAGCAGGCAGCAGGAAGCAGGACAGGCAGACAGGCCCCCTCTCCCCTTAAAACCCTTGGCCCAGAATCCCACACCCAGCGGCCGGGGCAGGTGGGGATGGAGCGTTTGAGCTGAGGTGCCCAGTAAAACCAGGGTTCTGTTACAGACTTTGTGGTGGGGAGCCAGCAGGCCCCCCAAGACCGATGTCTCAGGTTCTCCAGATCCAGATGCATGCCCCCACCCCATGTCCCAGTCCGGGGCGCCCCTCAGCTGTGCGGCAGGTTGTACCAAGGGGGCAAGTGGGGGGCTGAGGGCTGGCCGTGCTCCCCTCGCTGCCGGGAAGGAAGCCTCTCCCTGCCGTGCTCCCAGGGTCAGCAGGGTGGCCATCAGCCCCTGCCCCAAGGCCCTTGCCCCCAACCTGGTCTCTGGCCTGCCTCTGGGACTCCCCGCCCAGGCCTTGCCTCTGGCACTGGGGGCGAGCCCTCTGCCTCCCAGTGGGCACATCCCCGTCTTGTCAGCTGCTCACTCTGGTACCCACGGGCCGAGGATCCTGCCAGTCCCTATCCCCCACTGCCTGCTCCTGCCCAGTTTACTTTCCAGTCAGGCCTTGCACGCACCCTCCACCCCAGCCTCACTCTCTTCCTTCATTGTCCTTCAAGGCAAAACCCCAAAACCCCAACACAGGCCCAGACCCGCCCTGCACCCCAGGGAGCCATGGCTGGAGTGAGACCCAGGTGCTTCCAGGGCCCCCGGTGCCCTGCTCCCTACCCACTCCTGGGCTACTAAATTCTCTAATCTGCTCGCTTCTGTCCTCACGCGGGACTACGTAAGGCAGAGGGTGGGGAGGAGCACCAAAAAACAGAGAAGAGGAAGAAAAAGATTAAAAGACGATCCTGCTGCACTGAGCCCGTGCCCCAGGAAGCAGGTGCCTCCAGCACAGACGGGTGGCCAGTAGTGAGTCCCGAGTTTCGCTTGTTTCTTTCTTTCTTTTTTTAATTCAGTTTTATTGAGATATATTCACATACCATAGAATCATCCACAGTGTACAATCAATGGTTCACAGCACCATCATATAGTTGTGTCTTCATCACAATTATTGAACATTTTCATTACACCAAAAAAAAAGAATAAAAATAAAACTAAAAAAGAGCACCTGAAACATCCCACCCCCCCCCATTAGTCATTTGCTTTTTGTCCCCATTTTTCTACTCATCTGTCCATACACTGGATAAAGGGAGTGTCGGTCACAAGAATCTTGTATTTACACAGTCACACCTTAAGAGCTATACAATCATCTTCAAGAATCAAGGCTACTGCGTTGCAGTTCCACAGTTTCAGGTACTTCCTTCTAGCTATTCCAATACACTAAAAACTAAAAAGGGATGTTTATAAAACGAATAAGAATAACCTCCAGAATGACCTCTGGGCTCCATTAGAAATCTCTCAGTCACCAAAAACTTTATTTGTTTCATTCTCTTTCCCCTTTCAGTCAAGAAGATGTTCTCAATCCCTATGATTCAGGTCCAGGCTCATCCCTAGGAGTCATGTCCCACATTTTCAGGGAGATTTACAACCCCTGGGAGTCATGTCCCATGTAGGGGGAAGGGCACTGAGTTTACCTGCAGAGTTGGCTTAGAGAGAGAGGCCACATCTGAGCAACAAAAGAGGTTCCCTGGGGGTGACTCTTAGGCACCAATTATAGTAGACTTAGCCTTTCCTTTGCAGTAGTAACATCACTTGTTTCTTTATACTTATCTTTTATACCTTGGAATGGTCAAACTGTACACTTGTTTTTTATTGGTGTGTTTAAATTTTATGGATTTTTTTAGTTATTTAGATAACCAGAAAAATCAATGAAGCTGATTTCATTGTAAAAAATGAATTCTCGGTAGCCCCTCCCTGTCGGGGCTGCGTGAAGCCCCTCTATAGCTACCCGTTATGGCACCTGCTGCCCACCCGACCCAGCAGGAGCTCCTGGTCCCTAAGGGCAGGTGAGCAGAGTGTGGCTACGTTGTTCTCAAACCCGGCACCTCCCCACCCAGTTTGTCCAGTGCTTCAAACTGCCACGTCTGGCGAGGGGACCCCAGAGGATCATAGGGGGTGGGCTTTGACCTCTCCCTCCACAGGGCCCCTCCCTCCTGCCCCTCAGTGGCTTGGGGCAGGGCCACTCTGAGCTCTCTGGACAACGTCCACCACTAGGCCTAACTTTGGTCTATAAAGGCTAGTCCGTGCGGGCTCTGGGCTCAAGCCTCCTGGGGTGTAGAAAGGGAGCAAGGCTCTCTGGGCCACAGATCCCAGAGGTCTCTGGTGAAAGTGTGCTCAGGTCACGCTACATTTAGGGCTTGAGGCCATCGCTTCCGAGTTTGGAGACAGCCATTTCCACCAAAATGCCCTGCATTAGCCGGGGTTTCCTCCCCGCTGGGGTGGGAGTCTAGGTCCATCCTGGGTCACTGCACCTGGCAGGTTCCCTTCATGGAGGTCCAGGCTAGTTCCTTCGAGCACTGGCCCATGCCTTTGGACCAGGAGCACCACAGCTGTGCACCCCATGGGGCAGATATGCGTTGAGCCTGCACTCAGTCCTGCGCTGGGCTGAGGGGGGTTGCTGCAGTTAGCAGGACAGACCCAGAGGGGTCAGGGCAAGAAGAAGGAGGAAAGCCTCCCAGGCAGAGGGCCAGAGGGGACAGGGCCCCAGGGGAGAAACGCTGGGGGGGTGGGAACCTGTGTGGCGAATGCCTGGGTTGGGGTGCAGCCTGTGAGCAGACCTGGCCGGGACAGACTTCCAGTAGCTAAGGCTGGGGCTTGGGGTTCCACTGGGCCCCACATTCTTCTAGCCTGCATCCCCTGGGTCATCTTATTTGAATCCCCCCACGATCCCTGCGTATGTGATCCCCATCTAAGGAAGGGGAAGGTGGCGCGTGGGGGTCACAGGCTGCCAAGAGGCAACCGGGTTCTCCTCGCTCTGGAGTGGGCAGCGCTGGCGCCAGGCTGGAAGGAGGGCGGCTTCTGGGAGCCGCGACGGAGCGGCCAGTGGCTGCCGAGGCGGCCGTGCCCCTCCCGGAAGGCCCGAATTCGGCCTCGGCCTCGCCACCCCAGCATGCGCCCCCCGCCACAGCCCTGGCCGGGAGCCTCTGCCCTGCCCACCGGGCTGAGGACCGGGGCTCCGGCCTCCACCCGGACCTTTCCCCAGAGCTTCCCAGGAGCGTCGGCTAAGTGTCGGCCTAGGGCTCGGTTCTTGCGAAGTTCCGGGTCCGCTACAGCCGCCAGGACGAGGAATGGGCGGCCGCCTGCGCAGGCGCCGACCGCTCCCTCCGCGCGCCATTGGCCCCTGCTGCGGAACCACAAGACCCAGGATGCAGCGCCGCCCAGCCTCCCCAGCCCTCCGCCGGCCCAGGACGCCCCGGTGCACGCTGGGAGCTGTAATTCGGAGCGGCCTGGGCGAGGACGCCCCGGTTGCATCCCGGGGCCTGTGGTTCTACGGCACACGCAGGCCAGCCGCCGCGGGGCACGCCGGGAGCTGTAATTTCGAGGCCGGCCTGGGCCCGGCCGCCCGGATGGGCGCGGGGCCCGGCTGTCAGACGGGGGGCGCGGCTCTTCTTCCGGGCGCCCGCTGCAACGCCGGGAGCTGTAGTCCTCAGGCGGGGCGGCCCGGCCTCAGCGGGAGGCGGGCGGGCGCCGGAGGCCCAATGGGAGCGGGCCTCTGGCCGCCCCGCCCCGTGCCCGCCGGACGTCTGTGCCCGGGCCAGTGGCCGCAGGCCGGCGCCGGGTCTTGAGCTGAGCGCCCGCCGTCCGCCGCCAACCGCCACCGCGCGGGCCCAGCCCGCCCGCCCGTCCCGCCCGCCCGAGGCTACGGACGGCGAGGAGCCGCGGAGGAGGCGGGAGGGGGGCGGAGGAGGAGCAGGCGAGCGGGGGTCGCCGGCGCCGGGCACATGGCGTCCATTTTGCTGAGGAGCCTGCGCGGCGCGGGGGCTCACCTGCCTCCCGCCGCCCGCGCCGCCGTCCCGCGGGGTAAGCGGCGCTGGACGGGGGCTGGGGGCGCGGCGACCCCCACTCCCGGCTGCCGGCGCCCCGCGACGCGCCCAGGGCGGTGACAAGGAGCGGGGCGGGGTCCCCGGCAGGGCGGATCGAGGCGCGCGCTCTGCGGCAGGGGGACCGGACCGGGGTCCGGGGGTCGGGGCCGCCTCCCCGCGGCTCGAGCTGCCGTGGTCCCTGTCGAGCCGGGTGGGCCTTGGGGAGCCCCCGCCGCCCTTGGCGCCCGTGGTCCCGTTGCGCGCTGTGCGCCTGGCGTGGGGAGGTGGCGCTGTCACCCTGTCCTCCCGTGCGGTGACCTCAGACGACCGGCCCGCGCTGCTGAGGAAAGTTTGAGAGACGAGCAGCTGACGGGCAGCCCAGCGCGCCCTCCGCGGCGTCCACGCGTGGGGACAGTCCTGCTTTGGCCGGGCCGGGGGTCCTGAGACGCAGCTCCCGTGACAGGGCGCGCGCTGGCGGGCAGGACCTGCGGAGTCGCAGGAGAGGTGCGGTGGGAGCCCGATGAGGTCGATGCTGACGCCCCCACGAGTCATTACGGTCCGCGGGGCCGGTGCTGTGCGGAAGAGGACCCAGGCCCAGAGGCGGCCGGTCCTGGCGAGCCTGGGGCCGCGAGGGTGCGCATCCGGTCACCCCGCGGCTCTGCGCGGGCTGTGAACCCCTGGGTGGGCCGATTGCCAGATGAGCGCCTCCCGGGAGCTCAGCAGGGAGACCTGGAGGAGGCCCTCAAACCTGGGGTCCACATCACACTCACGCCTGGGGCGCCTGGGGGTTAAGGTGTGAACCGGGTGTAAAAGGCAGGTGCTAGCTCTTGCTTGCGCATGCTCTCTCTCTCTCTCTCTCTCTCTCAAAACTCACTTTAAAATAAATTTTGAACTCATAAGAAGTCGCAAAAATAATACAAAACCAATCTAGACAACTCCAACATTCTCTACCCAGAAACCCAGATATCCAGATTTACCGCCTTTATCATTTTACCTTTTTTCTAAACGTTTGGGAATAGGTTGCACACATTGCTCACTGATCACTGAATGCTTCATGTGTGTTTCCTGAGAATGAGGATTTCGCTTCTTAAGCACAGTCAGGAAGCTGTAGGAAATTTAACACTGATGTAAAGCTCACAGCCTGGTTCCATTTTTGGCAGTTATCTCTGGCTTTTTTGTTTTTTGTTTTTGAATTACATTGAATTTTACGGGCTGATTTGGAGAGAACCAGGATTTTCATGTTATGTGTTTCATTTGGGTTGACTTACAGAGTGCTTGCATTAGGTCTTCAGAGGTTCTTTTAGGTTTTTTTTAGGGAGACTGTTCTATTACCTGCACACTACGACACCTGTAACCCTCGTCTGCCTCGGCTGCCGTGTCATGGGGCTAAGGAGGGCGGGGACCATGTTGAGCAGCAGTGTGGCCCTCGGCCACTTCCTGACTTCGCTGGTGAATGCCCATGGTTATCCGGTTTTAAAGTATTCAACCTTTCTGAGTTTTTCCCTATTTTGTAAGATTGGTGTCAGGATAATACCTGCCCTGTACGCTGACAGGCTTAGGATAATATGAAGTTGTTTACCGGTTAATGAATCCGCCACAAGAAGCCCAGTTCCTGTCGTTGTCACTGAACACTGAATACTTCCATGTATGTTTCCTAAGAAAAGGTGTTACTTCTGTGGCCCGTTAAGCTGCAGCTGGGACTGGGGCTGGAGTGGCGAGAAAGGTAGCAGTAGCCCATGTCTGGTTCCACTGTTACGGCATTGTCTCTCCTGTCTTGGAAGTGTTAAGGGTGATGCTCTAAGGACTTTTGCCAACTCACATTTCTGCAGCAGGTTTATGGTTTAGGATTTGCCTGATCTTTTTGGGGTGTGGTTTCATCATCCCAGGAACAGCAGATTCTTTCTCTGGTTGTCCCCTGCCCTGTTGCAGAGGCCTGATGGCTGGCGGTTATCCAGCTGCTCTGTGGTGGGACCGAGAGGGAGGTCAGGGCCCAGAGCCGGGCTGTGCCGTGCTTGCCCCAGGGTTCTCCCTGTGGGGTGCAGGCTGGACTTGAGGGGAGCAGACAGGAACCCCACCCCAGCTGTGTGTGCAGAGGCCTTTCTCTGGGGTGGGGCCTTGGTTCTTGTCAGGTCCTCAGAGGATTCAAGTGCTCAGACCCCAGGGTGCCCTGAGCCCTGTCTGGCAGCCTTGTGTGGAGGCCCCCTGCGGGCAGCAGGGCCTGTGCCACAACAGGCTCTTGGATCTGCGTCCTGCTCTCTCCGCTTCCCCTGCCGAGTCTCAGTTTCCTCACCTGGTAAAGCAGAGACAGAGTGGCTGCCTCGTGGTTATAGTGGGG
Source organism: Choloepus didactylus (assembly GCF_015220235.1). NCBI lineage: Eukaryota > Metazoa > Chordata > Mammalia > Pilosa > Megalonychidae > Choloepus > Choloepus didactylus. The sequence continues at coordinate 1,992,582 of NC_051309.1, read as the reverse complement.
GCGATGAGAGCAGGTGGCATGTGGGAGGGCACCCAGCACAGCTCCTGGCATCCCTGCCTCACCTGCCTTGCCCAGCATGGCCTTTGGGGTGCAGCTGGGCCAGGGGTTGACAGCTGGAAGGCTGCAGTGGCTTCAGTGAGGTAAGGTGGGGGGAGGCAGGGCCGGCCATGGGGGCGTGTGTGCTGGGGGCTGGAGGGCAGCTGGGGAGGTTGGGCAGGGCGGTGGGTGGTGGGCGCAGCTGGAGGACCTGGACCCAGGTGGCCGGGAGTGGCTTTGGAACAGTTTCTTGCAGGAGAATCAGGGCCCTGGTTTGGGTTGCCGCGGCCCCCAGCTTCCCCTCCCCTTGGGCCTTACCTCAGCACTACCTGGGTTACAACACTTGAGCCGACCTTGAAAACATTCTTAAGCAAAGTGCCACTCTCCTTCGGGCCTGCCTCAGTCAGTGCCCATCAGGAAACTCAGCTGCCCTTGTCCCCGGTTTCTGCCCGAGTGGCAGCAACCTCTTGAAAACCTTTGGGAAGTTCCAGGGAGGGGCATGTCTTCCGGTCATCCTTGGAGGGGTGGCCTGGGGAGGGGGGGGCACAACCCCAGGAAGGCTGGCCCTGCTGGGGGAGGGGGGGCGCATTCATGCCCGTGGAGCCGCTCCGCAGGGACTCGGGGCCCGCAGCCGGTGATAACAGCCTTGCTGAGCTGGAGCGGGACTCCCCACTCCCCGGGGCCTCACCCTCGGTGCCCCCTCTCTGGGCTCCTGGTCTGTGTCTATTACTGTAATACCGCTAATCATGAGGTCAGCGCTTTCAGTGAGTTCTGTGAGCCACACCAGCGGGTTACCGGACTTTAGGGGGTGGGAACCCCTCAACCTGTAGCCAGTTGGTCGGAAGCACGGGCAGCCTGGGCCCCGAGTCCTCCGAGGGCTGCCCTGAACCGGAGGGGCCGGCCTTGCCGAGCGGCACGTGCCGTCAGGTGTGTGCAGGACTGTGCGGGGCAGTCAGCCTCAGCAGGCCCTGCCGTGGGGGGACTTGGTTTCCGCCCAGGACCCCTCCAGGTCCCACAGGGCCACGGGGCACCACAACCTGGTGGCTGCTGGGCGGTGGCGGTTTCTCAGCCTTGCCTTGGCTGCCTGGAGCACTGGACAGGTGGAGGGCACCTCTGCTGGGGTTTGTCAGGTGTTTTTCTCACCGGTGGGCTGGGAGCCAGAGCAGCAGTCGTCTCGGGGGGCTGTTACCACAGGCCCTGTCCTGGGGAGCTGACCCTGCCCGGCTGGCCGGGTGGTGCTGGTCAGGGGCCCCCTCCGCCCCATCCTGGCCCAGCCCTGCCGCTCTGCACCACACGCTTTGGGAGGGAGCTGTGTGCCACCCCCACCTGCCCAGCCGGCCGGGGGTCAGCAGCAGGACTGACTGGGCCCGCACAGGCCTGGTTGTGGGCGGGTGGGGGCAGGTGGGGCACTGTCAGGCATTGGGGACCAGTGAGGTCTCCAGGTGGGGGTGTCTCAGGCCGGGCGGGGAGGGCCTTCCGGAAGGAGGGGTGGCCCGCAGGAGGGCCCTGCGATGGGAGCTCAGTGTGGGGCAGCACCTGGGCTGGGAGCACTGGGGCCTGAGGCCTGTCAGGTCATGTTGGCGGGGAGCAGCAGGGAGCACATGGGGCAGCAAGTGGACAGAGCCCCTTGGAGGGGAGCAGTTGCTACCTCCACCTGGGCTCAGGGAGGGGCGGTTTTGCTTCCTCGGCTTTGGGCTGGGCGGTGTGGCATCCATGTGCCTGCTGGTGGGACTGTGGTAGAGGAGGGGCCACCGAGCCCGGCCCTTGGGGAGGGCAGGGGGCACAGTCAGGGCCCTGGGAAGAGGCCCTGCCTCAGATGGCTGCCGAGGGAAGGAGGAGATCCGGGCCCTTGGGCCCTTGGCCAGAACAGGAGGGTGTGGCGTGTTCCCTGCGTGTGTTTTTAAATGTTGAGGCACAGGTAACCTTTGGTACAGAGAGCTGGGCGTGGAGGACCCAGTGCTCCCAGCGTCACCAGCATCTGCACCGAACCTTTGACTGAGGCTCCTCCCCACAGGCGGGGGCTGCCGGGACCCCTGGTGGGTCTGTGGTCTGCACAGAGCCCCACGCCGACGTCCCAATGCCCCCCGCATGTGGTCTGATCAGAGGGGTCCTCGAATGTGGCGCACACACAAACCCACCTTTGAGCGTTAGGAGTATGGGCTGACCACAAAAAACACCAAAATCCCGGAACCACTGTGTGCGCCTCCCCATTTCCTTCCTTGTCCAAGAAAAGGCTGACTTTGGGATTGTCTTCCGGCCGCTGTCGTGCCCTTGCCCTCAGGTGGCATTTGGGTGGGGCACTGCCCTGGGGGTCTGTCTGGTGTTGGAAGCCTTGGGCACCCCCACCCAGCGGGAGCCCAGCAGCCCGGCCTCCGGTGGCCTCGGCTCACGGCGTGGTCTCCTCCTGGGGCTGGCCTGGGGCTCCTTTCCCTGGAGCCACCCCGGACACTCCGTTTCCTGACAGGAGCCGGCTCCTCACTCGGCGGCACTCTGACACCTCCTGGCACTCGGAACGGGCTCGGGAAGCTGGAGGGGGCCACAGAGAGAGCAGGGGCCACGTGGTGGGGTTGGCCGGGTGACACTGACTGACTTCTCTGTTTTCCTTGTAGGTGGCCTGGGGCTCGGCGCTTGTCTCAGCTGTCCCAGCAGAGTTGGCTCGGTGAGCCACGTGTAAGTACACACCTGTCCACTTGTAGGTGTCGGAGAGTTATGTCTCACGCTGGGTTTTGAGGGGAAACGGTATTTCCTGCTTCTTTCCATTCTGAAATATGACTGCACCCTACCCAGCCCTGCCCCAAGACCGCTGGCCGCCTGGTGCATGTTATTCTGATTCTTTCTTATTTCTCTAGTATTGTTTGTGTTTTTTGCCTCCGTTTTTATTTTATTTTTAACTTTTTATTTTGAAATCATTTCAAACACAGAAGAGTTGCAAAAATTGTAGAAACCTCATATTCCGGTTTGCTAATGCTGCCGTTATGCAAAACACCAGAAATGGATTGGCTTTTTTTTATTATTATTATTAAATTCAGTTTTATTGAAATACATTCGCACACCATACAATCATCCATGATATACAATCCACTGTCCACAGTATGATAACATAGTTATGCGTTCATCACCACAATCTATCTCCAAACATCTTCCTTACATCAGAAAGAACCAGAACAAGAATAAAAAATAAAAGTGAAAAAAAACACCCAAATCATCCCCCCGTCCCACCCCATTTGTCCTTTAGTTTTTATCCCCATTCCTCCACCCATCCATACACTAGATAAAGGGGGCATGATCCACAAGGTCCTCACAATCACACTGTCACCCCTTGTAATCTACATTATTATACCATTGTCTTCAGGAGTCCAGACTGCTGGGTTGGAGTTTGGTAGTTTCAGGTATTTACTTCTAGCTCTTCCAATACACCAAAGCCCAAGAGGTGCTATCTATATAGTGCACAAGAATGTCCACCAGAGTGACCTCTCGACTCCACCTGGAATCCCCCAGCCACCGAAACTATTTCGTCTCATTTTGCATCCCCCCTTTGGTCAAGAAGATACTCTCAGTCCCATGATGCCGGGTCCACATTCATCCCCGGGAGTCATACTCTGTGTTGCCAGGGAGATTTACACCCCCGGGAGTCGGGCCCCACGCAGGGGGGAGAGCAGCGAGTCCACCCGTCGAGATGGCCCAGTTACAGAGAGAGAGAGGGCCACATCTGAGCAACAAAGAGGCACTCGGGGAGACTCCCAGACACCATTACATACAAGTTTAGACTCTCCTTTGTGGTAATGAGCTTCATAAGGGCAAGTCCCATGCTCGAGGGCTCAGCACATCAAACCGCCAGTCCCAATGTTTGTGACAAGATATGCTAGGGGATCAGCATCTCAAAGTTTAGAGATAGGCCTTACACTTCAGGGATAGAGTTAACTGCTGTAAGAGCTTACAATCTAGGGACTATTGCAATTGTTGTGTCCACGTTAGGCTATGTTCTAAGATTCAATTCTGAGTTTACACATTGTAGTTAGTCCATATTGGTGAGGCATCATCCCTCTCACCATGTTTTCTCCAACACTTTTACTCCTATATATATATTTTCCTACAATTTTATAGAGTTATATTCACACACCATACATTTAATGGATTGGCTTTTGTAAAAGGGGGGTTTATTTGGTTACACAGTTACAGTCTTAAGGCCATAGAGTGTCCAAGGTAACACATCAGCAATCGGGTACCTACACTAGGAGGATGGCCAATGGCGTCCGGAAAACCTCTGTTAGCTGGGAAGGCACGTGGCTGGTGTCTGTTGATCCCAGGTTGTGTTCCAGCTCCCCTCTCAGCTCTTGGGGCATTTTGTCCTCTCTTAGCTTCTCTGGAGCAAGTCTGTTTCCAACGTCCGTCTTCAAAATGTCTTTAAGATGCAGCTCTCTGGGCCCGTGTGGCTCTTTTTAAAGGACTCCGGTGATCCAGCGAAGACCCACCCTGAGTGGGTGGGGCCGCACCTCCATGGAAAGTATCCAGTGAAAGGCTGCACCCGATGTTGATTGAGTCCCATCTCCGTAGAAACACTGAACCAACAGGTTCCAACCTAATCAACGCTAATACGTCTGCCCCACAAGATTGCGCCAGAGAGCATGGCTTTTTCTGGGGGACACAATACATCCAAACTGGCACACCCCATGCAGAGAAGTCCAGCGTACCCCCACCCGACCCCACAGATACACAGAGCCACCGATTTTAGCATTTTGCTACCTTTCCTCCCTCTCTCCCTTCCCTTTCTCTCTCTCTTTTTCATCTTTCTTCTGAACATTTGAGAGCAGGGTGCACACGTCATACTCCTTGAACATGTGATACTTCCATGAACAAGGAAGTATTAAAACCTTGTTCCTGTGAACAAGGATATTCAGTTACATAATCACCTTGAGCACAGGTCTTAAGCTCAAGAGATTTACGTTGCTACGAAGCTGACAGTGTGTTCCGGTGTTCCCTTATGTCCCGATACCGCTGTGCCTGCTTTAAATGCAGCTGTAATTAATCGTAGTCTTCACCTGGGCCTTGTGCCTAATGCCCTAGCCCTTTTCCTGCTTCCACAGTTGCCATTTTAGTGGCTTTTCACGTATTGATGCAGGAAGTATTTGGCCGCGCTGGGCTCCATCAGCGAGCGGCTGCCACCACCCCGGGGCGGAGCCCTTCGTGACGAAGGACCAGCTCCGTGCCTGGGCCCAGGTGCATCTGAGGGCGAGGGGACCTCAGCCTTCCCTAACGTGCCCGCGACTCAGCCGGATGCCAGGTGGTGAGCAGGCGACCACAGCCCATGGTGGAGGGCACTGCCCGCCTCTGTTCCCACTCGGCTGGGACCTCTCTGCGCACTGCGCATTGCTGTCCGCTCGGCCTGCGTCCTCAGTCCTCCCCTGGGCACCAGAGCTGTGCCCACCACCCCAGCGCTCTCGGCAGCATCCCCTGGGCCGAGGGTCTGGGGTGGGGGCCCGTCCCCTCCCCATACAGGGACCCGCAAGCATGCCTGTGTGAGAGACAGTGCCACCCCAGCCAGCTGCCTGACAGCAAGACGGCCGCAGAGAGAGGGACAGAGGGGTGGAGGGACAGACGCCCGCCCCGCCTTCCCAGGTCTTGTCCTGCCCCCCTGCTCCCATAGGCCCTCCTCCCGGAGGCCCCAGTGTCTGGGAGGTTTTCTTGCTTATTTATGGTTGTTAATTTATTGTTTCTTCTTGGCTATAAAACTCTTCTGGGATTGCTACCCGGGACAGATTTAATTCCCAAATAAAAACGGCACAAGTTACACTTGAAAACCCGGCTGTTAATAAAATAAACGGGTCCTCCGCGGGCGCCCACTGAGCAGTGCCCCGGCCCCGCCCTTGCCCAGCGGCCTCCGCGGACTGCCGTGAACACGGCCCAGAGTTCGGCTTCGATGTTTGTTAATCTTTTTTTTTTTTATTGTGGCATATAACATATACATAGAAGTGATTACTTTCCAAGTGCAATTTCATTAGCAAATTTCAAAGCATATTATGGCTTACAGTTCCACAGTTTTCAGTTATTTCCTTATTGTGAAATATAACATACGATTACAAGTTAACAAGTAGCTATATAGCAAATTTCAAAGGTTCCACCTTGTCAATTCTTTCCTTCTAGCTATTCAAGTACCTTAGCAAATAAGAAAAAGGAAATTTATATAGAGATTGAGTATTCATAATCCTTTGTTAAATTCCATCTTGTCTGTTGCTACTCCTTCCTCTAGTTTAATCCCTTCCCTGATCTTCAGGGATGTCTAGGCAGTGACCACCCTAACCTGTTCTTGTTGAAAAGGGGTGTCGACATCATGGGAAAAGGGGACACACCTGGTTGATGTTATTGAAGTGGTTATTGCCTCTGAATTTGAGAGACTTAGCTGGCATAGGAGCTCTCTGGAGGATTTAGGTTTCTGAAGAGTGAACTTAGTGAGTGAAATTTTTTAGATCTCAGGGATCTGGGTATTCTTAGGGTTTTGGGGACTACTGTTGACTTGGGCTTCTCATACTATGGCCATTTGGGATATCTAGCTGAAGCTTGCATAGGAGTAACCTCCAGGACAGCCTCTCGACTCTATTTGAATTCTCTTATTTGGCTTCAATTTTAATCAGGTTTCTCTTCTGATGTGGCACTTTTTTGCAATGAAATATACTTGCTGTAATGGTGTAGGGTTGGCATACAAGCACAGCCCAGCTGTACACGTGCTTTTCTGGACTTCAAGTCGTGCGCTGCCCTGGGTGCTGGCGGAGGGCGAGGAGGCCGCCGTGAAGGACGAGGCCCCGCGGGGCTGGCGCCTGGGGTTTGGGGTGAAGTCTTTCTCGGGGGTCCTGCCCCTCACTCAGTTTGGAGGATGCTATGTGGCACCCACCAACCCCATAAGCCCTGGATTCCATCTGTCCCTGGCACCTGGGCCCTGCTTGACTTCCGCGGGTGTGTCATGGAGGCAGGGGGTGGACGCCCTCCTCCCGCTGTAGGGCCGTCTGCCATCCCCGGGCACTCGGCCGAATGCGCTTTAGCCTCTGGGGCTCTTGTCTGTGTCTTTTCTGGACCTTTCTTTGATAATTCTTTTCTGTTTATTCTTCTAGGTAGACTTGAGTTATTTCAGTTCTAAAAAAATCTTTTGGGAATTGTAACTGGAAGGTCATTAAACCTATAAACCAATTTGAGAGTTTTAAAATAGCACGTAGTCTTTCCAAGTAAGTTGCTTTCATCAGTGAGACCTTTTCTTTCCCTTCGGAAAAAGGCCTGTCGTTTCTCTGGGCCACGTCCTCTGTAAGGCGACTCGGGCTGTTTTCTATTTGGGGTTGTTAATGAGCTGCCATTTTGATGATCTTTTCTGAGTAGTTATTGCTGGTATGTGTGTTCCTAATTTGTATCGATTTTCTTGTGTCTCGCCACTTCACACATCTCATGCCTTTTTATTCATTGTTTAAAATTGAGGTAAAATATATACAACATGAAAATCACTTTAACCATTTTAAATGAACAATTCTGTGACATTTAGTACATTGACAATATTGTGTAACTTTCACCACTATTTATTTCCAGAACATTTGCATCATCCCACACCAAAACTCATACTCATTTAGCAGTAGTTCCCCATTCCCCCTCCCCACACCCCTGGTGACCACTATGCTGCTTTCTGTCTCTATGTGTTTGCTTAGTCCTGGCATTTCATATGAGAGAAATCAAAAAATATGTGGCCTTTTGTGTCTGGCTTATTTCATTCAAAATTACCTACCACAGCATCTGGCTTGGTTTCCCGGCTGTGTGCCAGTTTGGATCTGTTATGTTCCCAGAAAAGCCATGTTCTTTAGGGCAGTCTTGTGGGGACGGACTTATTAATCTTTTTGATTAGAGAGTGACTTTTTGATTAGGTTGTTTCCACGGAGATCGGACCCACCTACCTGTAGGTGAGACATTTTGATTAGATTATTTCCATGGAGATGTGACCCCACCCATTTAAGGTGGATCTTGATTAGTTCATTGGAGTATTTAAGAGAGAAGCTAAGAGCTGACACAGACCTAGATGCTTGCTGACGCTAAGAGATGTTTAGCGATAAAGCTTGGAGATGCAGACAGAAGGATGTGTGGAGATGCTAAGCTGAGAGATGAAGCCCAGAGTTTGCCTCAGAAAGGCTAAGAGAGGACCCCCTACACTTCAAAAGAAACGCCCTGGGAGAACAAGCACGGATGCCCAGGAGCTGAGGTAGAGAAGCTAAGAGAGACAAGCCCAGAGCCCTTTTAGAGAAAGCCATTTTGAAACATAACCCGGCAACAAAGGAGCAGCAGATGCCAGCCACGTGCCTTCCCAGCTGACAGAGGTGTTCTGGACACCCTCGGCCATGTTTCAGTGAAGATACTCTCTTATTGATGCCTTAGTTTGACACTTCTATGGCCTTAGAACTGTGAATTTGTAACCTAATAAATCCTCTTTATAAAAGCCAACCCATTTCTGGTGTTTTGCATAATGGCAGCTCTACCAAACTGGAACAGGTTGCTATGACAAGTTCCATACAGTGGGTTGGTTTGAACAATGGGAATTTGTTGGCTTATAGTTTTGAGTCTGGGGGGCAAATCCAGACGTCAGCCAGGCGTTGCTTTCTCTGAAGACTGTGGCATCTTGGGGCTGGCTGCCGGCGCTCCTGGTCCTGGGCTCTCCCCGCTCGTGGGATGGCCTGTCCTTTCTCTCCTGGCTCCATTGGCGCCCAGCGTCTGCCCTCCAGGTGGCCACGCTGCAGCTAAGATAGTATCCTTGGAGGTCCCCTGTGCAGTGGATTCCTGCCCACTGGAATGGATTAAGCTTAAAAACATGTAGTTTCTAACTTTATTTTACACTCTCATCTGGTCCTCAGTGAAACTGCTCCAGGCCCTGAAGGGCAGGCAGTCGTCACCACCGCCCAACAGCTTATGGCCCCTTTATCACAGCCACAGAGGCCGAGAGGCAGCACCCAAACTGCAACTAGCACTGAAACTGGGGTACAGCCACCCTGAAATCCAGCGAGCTCTGACCCTCCCATGGCGGGAGAACCCGAGCTGATGGAGGCGGTGTCTCTTCGGTGTCTGTTCTGGAGTAGCCACCGAGCGTGAACGCTTGAGGTGTTTGCTGTGGGCTCCTCCCAGGTTGAAGGCTGCACGCCCAGGCGCCCAGAGGGTCCATGTACCGCGCACCCCTCTGCGGACAGGGGCGCCGTTTGCTAAGACCCGAAAACCTGTGACTCCCAAATCGTGTCGGGCCTTGAGGCCCTGGTGAGGCCTTTCCTCCCGGCCGGGAAGCACCTTCTACGGAGTGCGAGCAGCAGGAGGCCTCTGCTCCGGCGCGGGTGCTGGTTCCTGGGCACATCCTCTCGGTCCCGGTGGCCATTCCCACATCGTCCGTCCTTCCTTGCCGGCTGGCCTTGTGGCCCAGGGCACTTGAGGGTCCGGGTCCCTGCTCTGCCTGCTGGTTGTTGAGGTGATGCGGGCCGTGTCTGTCCTGCTCTGTGCCTGACTGGGTTGGCAGGTGTCAGGGGACCCACTGTGCTGTCCCTTGGGGTGGGGCCTGGGCTGCCGAGTAATGCCCCAAGGAGCTGTGGTGGGAGCAGTTCTGGGCTCCATGCCCAGCTCCGGGGCTGCCCCTCCGTGGGCCGTGAGGCCGGGGCGAGGGCTTCGGACCCCCTAAGGGCCTTCCCGTGCCAGGCTGTCTGTCTGTCTTTCCTGTTCTCTGGAAGGCTGAGGCGAGCTGTCCAGGAGGAGGTGGAGGTGGAGCCTGCCTTCTGGAGGAAAGGCCGACTGACAGAAGCAGCCAAGCTCTTGCACGTGTGCGAACGGGGTTTGCTCTGACCATATATTTACCGTGGAGGCTCACATCCCCTCAGAGCATTTCCCCCACTTTGAAAGGGGTTTACTTGGGGCGGTGGGGTGCAGAGTTGAAGATGGCCTGGGCCTGGGCCTGGGGAGCGGCTGGCCGCTCTTTGCGCGGCGTGGGGTGGCTGCAGCCTTCCTCACCATGCGCCGGCCCTGCCTGCCCGCAGGAAGCTGCAGCCTCCAGGTTGGTTGGGTTTGATGGGAAATTGTTTAGTAATATTTTACATCATTTCATGCTTTTTTTTTTTTCTAATTCCTTTTACTATTTTACCTGATTTGAATGAAATGCATTTATACTGTAGTGCTCATTTTACTTTTTTTAATAATTCAATTTTATTGAGATCTATTCACATACCATGCAGTCATACTAAGTGTAAAATTAATTGTTCACAGTACCACCATATAGTTGTGCATCCATCACCAAAATTAATTTTTGAACATTTTCATTACCACACACACAAAAGTAATGAGTAAAAATTAGAGTGAAAAAGAACAATTAAAGTAAAAAAGAATACTGGATGCCTTTTTTTTTTTTTTTTTGGCCCCTGTTTTTCTACTTATCCATCCATAATCCATATACTGGACAAAGGGGAGTGTGGTCCATATGGTTTTCCCAATCACCCCTCATAAGCTACGTTTTTATACAATCGTCTTCAAGATTCAAGGGTTCTGGGTTGTAGTTTGATAGTTTCAGGTATTTACTGTTAGCTATTCCAAGTCATTAGAACCTAAAAAGGGTTGTCTATGTTATGCGTAAGAGTGCCCACCAGAGTGACCTCTCGGCTCCTTTTGGAATCTCTCAGCCACTGAAGCTTATTTCATTTCCTTTCACATCCCCCTTTTGGTCAAGAAGATGTTCTCCATCCCACAATGCCAGGTCCAGATTCCTCCCTGGGAGTCATATTCCACATTGCAAGGGGGATTTTGTCAGATCCCACATAGGGGAGAGGGCAGTGATTTCACCTGCCAAGTTGGCCTAGCTAGAGAGAGAGGGCCACATGTGAGCAACAAAGAGGCATTCGGGAGGAGGCTCTTACTCACAATTATAAGCAGGTCTAGCCTCTCCTTTGCAGCAACAGTCTTCCCAAGGGCAAGTGCCATGATTAAAGGCTCAGCCCATCAAATCACCAGTCCCCAATGTCTGTGGGCACATCAGCAACCATCGAGGTGGGGAAGCCCAACACCCCCTGCATTCCCCCCCAGCAATGTTCACATTAGTGGTAGCATATAATGTTTCTCTTCTTGTGCCTGGTTTATTTCACTCAACATTATGTCTTCAAGGTTCATCCAAGTTGTCATATGTTTCACGACATCGTTCCTTCTTACTGCTGCGTAGTATTCCATCGTGTGTATATACCACATTTCATTTATCCACTCATCTGTTGAAGGACATTTGGGTTGTTTCCATCTCCTGGAAATTGTGAATAATGCTGCTATGAACATTGGCGAGCAGATATCTGTTCACATCACTGCTTTCAGACCTTCCGGGTATATACTGAGAAGTGCAATTGCTGGATCTAAGGGTAACTCTGTATCTAGTTTTCTAAGGAACTGCCAGACTGACTTCCAGAGTGGCTGAACCATTATACAGTCCCAGCAACAATGAATAAGAGCCCCAATTTCTCCACATCCCCTCCAGCATTTGTAGTTTCCTGTTTGTTTAATGGCAGCCATTCTAATTGTGAAAAGGTATCTCATTGTGGTCTTAATTTGCATCTCTCTGATAGCTAATGAAGCTGAACATTTTTTTATGTGTTTCTTGGCCATTTATATTTCCCCTTCAGAGAACTCTCTTCATATCTTTTGCCCATTTTATAATTGGGCGGTCTGTACTATTGTCATTGAGTTGTAGGTTTTCTTTATATATGCAAGATATTTGTCTTTTGTCAGATACATGGTTTCCCAAAATTTTTTCCCATTGAGTTGGCTGCCTCTTCACCTTTTTGAAAAATTCCTTTGAGGTACAGAAACCTAAGCTTGAGGAGTTCCCGTTTATCTATTTTTTCTTTTGTTGCTTCTGCTTTGGGTGTAAGGTCTAAGAAGCGACCTCCTAATACAAGGTCTTGAAGATGTCTCCCTACATTATCTTCTAGGAGTTTTATGGTACTGTCTTTTATATTGAGGTCTTTGATCCATTTTGAGTTAATTTTTGTGTAGGGTGCGAGGTAGGGGTCCTCTTTCATTCTTTTGGATATTGATATCTGGCTCTCCCAGCTCCATTTGTTGAAAAGACTGTTATGTCCCAGTTTATTGGCTTTGGGGGCCTTATCAAAGATCAGTTGACCATAGATCTGGGGGTCTATCTCCGAATTCTCAATCCGATTCCATTGATCAATGTATCTATCTTTGTGCCAGTACCATGCTGTTTTGATTACTGTGGCTTTATAGTAAGCTTCAAAGCCAGGAAGTGTAAGTCCTCTCACTTCGTTTTTCTTTTTTAGAATGCTTTTTGAAAACAGTTAAACCTTTCTGGGCTTGCTCAGTGATAATTTCTCTACATACTTGACGGCGGGAGATGAATGGGGCTGTGTTCCATGCAGGCCCGTTCCGGTCTGTCCGTCTTCGTGGCCCCGCACGGGCCTGTGACGGCCGAGGGGCTGCCTTCCTCGGGAAGCCACTCTCTTCCTGGCTCATCAAAGCCTGGGAAATTGGGTAATTAACTGATGCTGGTGAGCGCTAACATTTAGTATATGTTGCTGTGTGTGGACACTGTTATCACTACGTTGAAAGGTGAAGTTGGGGCACAAAAAGTGGAAATGGTGGCCAGCGCCTCCCAGCCTGCAGTAACAGTGGTGACCCAAGCCGGACACATCTCCGCTGTGGTCTGTGCTACCGTCCCTGGACCAGACGGTGTCTCCCTCAGGATTCAGTCTGGGGGTGACGAAGGGAGCCGGGGGTACCGAGGGGGCCCGGGCGAGATATGGGCACGGGGTGTGGTCCCTCCTGCCCAGCCCGGGGCTGGGGGAGCGGGGGCTTCTGAGAGCAGGATCGCCCCAGTCCACCCTTTTTTTTAAACTTCTCATTTTGAACAATTTTCAAATTTATAGGACAGTGACAAAAATAATACAGACCCCATGCAGAGAGCTCCAGCCTACCCCTATCCCTCCAGATACCCAGGTCCACCATTTTAACATTTTGCCAAATTTGCTGCAGCATGCTCTCTGTCTGACTGTCTGAGTATTTAACTGTCCATTTTCTGGACACTGAGTGTAGGTTGTGTGCATCTCAGTCATTGAACACATGATACTTCCATGTGCATTTCCTAAGAACAAGGATATTCCCTTATGTAACCTCATTAAGTTACCAAGTTTAAGAAATTTAGCATGGATATAAAGCTCTCATCTATATTCCAATTTTTTCTATGTCCCAGTAATATCCCTTTGAGCCCTTTCTCATCCTTTGTTAGCGCCTGTCCAGGATGGGGTATTGCATGCCACTGTCGTTTCTCTTTGGCTGCTCTTTGTTTTTTATGTGCAACACAAACATTCCCATCCCAGACCCTCCCAAGCACGCCGTTTGATGGGATCCATCGCATTCACGATGTTGCGTTGCCCTCACCGCCTTCCCGCACGAAAAACGTCCCGTCCTCCCAGACAGAAACCTGCACCCTCAAGGCATTGACTCCCCGCCCCCGCCACCTGTGCTCCAGCTTCCGGCTCTGAGCTGCCAGGGTCTCTGTATTTTACCAGGGGGCTTTAACATCCTCAATCTGTAACAATCTTGTTTGCTTACATACCGACTTAACTTCAATAGTTCACACAACTCTGTTCCTCCACCCCTCAGCTTGTGTATCTGGGAATGTCTTAATCTCTCTCACTTTTTTTTTTCGTTTTTATTGAGATATATACATATAACCATGCAGTCATGTAAAACAAAGTGTACATTCAGTTGTTTACAGTACCATTATAAAGTTGTGCATTCAACACCAAAATTAATTTTTGACATTTTCATTACCACACACACAAAAATAATAAGAATAAAATTTAAAGTGAAAAAGAACGATTAAAGTAAAAAAGAACACTGGGTGCCTTTTTTTTTTTTCCTTCCCTCATTTTTCTACTCATCCATCCATAAACTAGACAAAGGGGAATGTGGTTCATATGGTTTTCCCAATCGCCCCTCATAAGCTACATTTTTATACAATCATCTTCAAGATTCAAGGGTTCTGGGTTGTAGTTTGATAGTTCTAGGTATTTACTGCTAGCTATTCCAATTCATTAGAACCTCAAAAGTGTTGTCTATATTGTGCGTAAGAGTGCCCACCAGAGTGACCTCTCGGCTCCTTTTGGAATTTCTCTGCCACTTAAGTTTATTTCATTTCCTTTCACATCCCCGTTTTGGTCAAGGTGTTCTCTGTCCCATGATGCCGGGTCTCGATTCCTCCCTGGGAGTCATATTCCACATTGCCAGGGAGATTCACTTCCCTGGGTGTCTGATCGCACATAGTGGGGAGGGCAGTGATTTCACCTTTCAAGTTGGCTTAGCTAGAGAGAGAGGGTCACATCTGAGCAACAAAGAGGCATTCGGGAGGAGGCTCTTAGGCACAATTATAGGGGGGCCTAGACTTTCCTTTGCAGCAACAGTCTTCCCAAGGGCAAGTCCCATGGTAGTCTCTCTTACTTTTGAAAGACAATTTTGTGAGGTACGGAGTTCCTGATGGGCAGTTTTTTTTGCTTTCAGCACTTTAAATATGTCCTCCTACTGCCTTCTTGCCTCCACGGTTTCCGAGGAAAAACCAGCATTTACTCTTACGGGGGCTCCCTTGTTCTTGACGTGTTGCTTCTCTCTTGTGGCTTTCAGAATTCTCTCTCTGTCTTTGGCATTTGACAGATTGCGTATAACATGGTGCTCTGGGTCTATTTGGGCTTACCCTGTTTGGAGTTCATTGAGCATCTTGAATGTGTTTATTCATGTCTTTGGTTGGATTTGGGAAATTTTCAGCAGTTATTTCCTTGACTGTTCCCTTTGCCCTTCCTCTCTTCTCCTTCTGGGTCTCCCAGGATGTCTGATGGTGTCCCACGCGTTCTGCAGGCTCTGTTTGCTTTTTTTTCATTCTTTCTTTCTGCTCCTCTGACTGAATAATTTCAATTGTCATATCTTCAAGTCCACTAACTCTTACTTATCCCAGTTCCAATCCATTTGTTGAGCCCCTCTGGGGAATTTTTAGTTCTGTTACTGTGGTCTTCAGCTCTGATTTCTTTTCATAATTTCCATCTCATTATTGATGGTCTCTTTGTGCTCATCTCTTATTTTCCTGATTTCCTGTAGTTCTTTGTCCATATTTTCCTTTAGCTCTTTGAGCATATTTAGGACCATTTTTTTTTTTCAAAGTCTTTGTCTGGTACGTCCCGAGTCTGGGCCTTGTCATTGCTCTCTTCTAATGCCTTAATATTCCCCTTTGCCTGGGCCGTCACTTCCTGTTTATTTGTATGTTTTATAACTTTTTGTTGAAACCTGGACATTCTGATACTGTAATGTGTTGTTGCTGGGACTAGACGCTGAGGTGCCTGCTCCTTAAGCTTACTCCCAACTAGTGTTCCGGCAGAGCTCTCCTTGAACGCCAGGAGCTGACAGACAAACAAGGAAGCCCCTTCCCAGCTTTGCAGACTGACCTGTGCAGTGCTGTCCCTCGGGGCTGATCCACACGACGAGTTTAGAGAGCGGCTCCAGGCCACAGCGCAGGGGCCTCCCTGGTCCTTCCTGCACATGCGTCTTGTCTTGGGCACGTGTGTGTGGCCCTGGGAATGCCTCCATTTACATGGTTCCAAATGTCCCCTCTTCCCCAGAAAACAGTTTCCTCACGGTCCCGGGCCCTGCACGGAGTGTCCTGCGGCCACACGCCCTGCCCCAGACCCCACTGGGAGAGCTCTGGGGCCGCCTTCTACTTGCTCGGCAAGTTCTGGGGCGGCAAGTCCCTCAGCACCACCAGGCAGACTGGGCCAGACATACGCGCTCCCAGGGTGTGCGCGGGGGGTACTCTGCTCCCCCTGGAGGGCCTCGCTGATTCAGAGCGCGTGTGTGTGTGTGTGTGTGTGTGTGTGTGTGTGTGTGTGTGTGTGTAGCGGCCCTGAAGCATCTGATTCTGCCATCTCGATGGGGCCAGGGTGCCCCCATGCGTGGGGAGCGGGGGCCGGGGCAAGGCTGGCGTGGGGTTCGGCCTTGTTGGCAGCCACTCTGCCACCCTGGGAGTCCTGGCTTCGGTGCCTGGAGTTTTGGGCTGGCTCTCTGGACTTGCCTCTGCTCACTGGGTTCTTCTGGACCCAACTTCTCCTGCTGAAGGGGGGCCCTGTGAGACAGAACAGAAGCTTCTCTCAGCAGACTCAGTGGCCAGAGTTGAGATGGGGCGTGCGTTTCTGACATGCCTTCCTTGGACCCTGGCAAGAGTGCATTGGCCTCCGGCCTGCGGGGCCCCAGCTCCTTGGGGTGCTGCGCAGATGCACCATGTGGGAGGTGTGCCGTCGTTTGGATGCGATGGGTCAGCGGTCAGCTTATTGGAGAAGATACTCGAAGACGGTGTTTCCTGTGTCAAGCAGCAGACATGGATCTTCTCCAGGGCCATCTCCCACTGTGTCCGTGCCCTCTCATGAGAACACTAGTTGTGCTCGATCCGGGACTCCTGTCCCCATCCTCCTGGCTTCATGTCACTTCCATGGGGCCAGGGCTTAGGACTTGGCATGGTTCAGCCTAAAACCAAGGCGTTTCGTCATGGGACACTTGGTGTCTGGCCAGGGCTGGTGTTTCCGAAGGCCTGTGGGAAGGGATGACACCAGCCGCAACATGCTGACTTGCAGGGTGGAGCCCTGGCCTGGAGGGCTTTGGCCTGCGAGACGTGGCCTCCCGAGGGCCTCACGTCCTTGTGGCTGGAACAAGGCCTGTGCGTGAGCCATCTGTGGCCCTAGCTGGTGTGTGTTATCTTGGGGTCAAGGCAGATCACGGGGTTCTCACTGCTCTTTCCCTTTTGTTCTTGAAGGAAGCTCCGGCTTGGCTTCTGTCCTCTGTACTACCCCATGTGCACGTCCTTCCACAGTGATCCCTTCAGCCACTGGACTCTGCGGCCCGAGCGCACGCAGGCCTCGAGAGCACCATGGACTCCCGTCTGGGCGGGCGCAGCCTCCCTGGGCCCATGGGGCCTCCCTGTGCGTGGCTGGCATACATCCCACCCCCGCTGTGATGACTCCGTCGTGGAGAAGTCCCTCAAGTCTTTGAAGGACAAGAACAAGAAGCTGGAGGAGGGCGGCCCCGTGTACAACCCCCCTGCGGAGGCGGCGGAGAAGAAGTCCCTCGGGCAGAGGGTGGTGGACGAGCTGAAGCACTACTACCATGGCTTCCGCCTGCTCTGGATCGACACCAAGATCGCAGCGCGCATGCTGTGGCGCATCCTCAACGGCCACACCCTCACCCGCAGGGAGCGCAGGCAGGTGAGTGACGGTGGGACTTCGTCTCAGCTTCTGTGGGCAGAGAAAAGTAGAATGAAGTATAGAAAAGTGAACTGCCGGAAAAGTGTTTGTCAGTTCCTTGGAAGAGTAAATGTAGAATTACCATATGACCCAGTAATCCCTCTACTAGGTATAGACCCAAAAGAACTGAAAGCAGGGACCCAGGTGGGGATTTTCCCCCGCTGTTCACAGCGGCATTGTTCACAGTTGCCAAAAGATGGAAGCAGCTCGGTGTCCATCAGCAGATGAGTGAGTAGACGAACTGTGGTGTCCGTGCGGACTATCACTCAGTCTTAGGAAGGAATGAAGTTCTTGGTTTCCTTTTCAGATTGTTCATGATGGTGTACAGAAACCCAAGTGACTTCTGCATGTTTATCTTGTACCCTGCAACTTTGCTGAATTCGTTTGTTAGTTCCAGCAGCTTTCTTGGGATTCTTTGGGATTTTCTATTTATAGGATCATGACATCTGTAAGTAGGGGTAATTTTAATTCTTCGTTTCCTGTTTGGGTTCCTTTTATTTCTTTTTCTTGCCTGATTGCTCTGGCTAGAACATAGTACAAAGTTGGGTAACAGCAGCGACAGTGGCTTCTTTGCCTTTTGAGGAAACATTCCGTCCACTGTGGGTTTTTCACAAATGCCCCTTACCATGTTGAGAACGTTCCTTCTCTTCCGGGTTGTGTGACTGTTTTCAGCATATGAGGATGTTGGAGTTTGTCAGCTGCCTTTTCTGCATCGACTGAAATAATCAAGTGGTTTTCCCCTTCGTTCTGTTAATGTTGTATGTTTCCTTGGTTGATTCTCTTTGGTTGAACCGTCCTTGCATTCCTGGGATAAATCCCACCTGGTCATGGTGGATAATGCTTTTGCTATACTCTTGAACTTAGCTTGCCAGTTTTTCGCTGGGGGTTTTTGCATCTATGTCCATAAGGGATATTGGTCTGTAATTTTCTTTTCTTGTACTGTCTTTGTCTGGCTTTGATATCAGGGTAACACTGGCCTCGCAGAATGAGTTACAATATAATCTCTATGCAGTTTGGGGGAAGAGTTTGAGAAGAATTAAATGTTTGGTAGAATTCAGCAGTGACTTTTCTTTGTTGGGAGGATTCTAATTTCTGATTCCATTTTATTACTTGTTATTGATCTGTCGCTCTCCATTTCTTCTAGCATCAGATTAAGTAATTTGTATGTTTCAAGGAATTTGTTCATTTCTTCTAGGTTTTCTAATTTGTTGGCGTATAATGTTCAAAGTACCCTTTGTAATCCTTTTCATTTCTGTAAGGTTGGTAGTAATGGCCCCACTTTCATTCCTAATTTAAGTCATTTGTGTCTCCTCTCTATCTTTGGAAGTCTGTCTAAAGGTTTAAAAATTTTATTGATCTCTTCAAAAAAAACAACCTTTGGTTTTGTTGATTTGTCTATTGTTTTTCTCTTTTTCACTTCATTTTTCTCTTTGTTAATCTTTACTGTTTCTTTCCTTCTGCTAACTTTGGGTTTAGTTTGCTCTTTTTGTGCTAGTTTCTTTAGGTGTGAAGGTAGGTTATTGAGTTGTGATCTTCTTTTTCAGTGTAGGCATTTAGAGCTGTGAGTTTTCCTCTGGGCTCTGCCTTTGCTGCTTTCATAAGGTTTTGTATGATGTGGTTTTGTTTTCATTCCATTTTTATAGCCAAGGAAAGGGTAGATGGATGTTTACGGTTCACTGCTCTTCTGTGGCCTGGAGGCCGTGGGTTGCTGTTGTGTGTGCGCGTGTATGTGTGTGCGTGTGTGTACACGCGTGCGCTTCTCTTTCTTGGGGCTGAAGGAGAGTCCCGAGACCTTCTTTACTGTTTACTTAATTATTAGGGGGCTTGTGGGTTTGTAGAACAGTCATACACCAAGTACAGGATCCCCGTCACCTCCCTGTGAGCATCTGGCACTGGTGCGGGACGCTAGGTGCAGCTGATGGACGCACGTTTCTGTAATTGTACTGACTGTAGTCCACGGCTCAGCTTAGGGCTCATTGCTGGTGTCGTGCAGCTCCGTGGGGTTTTCTTTTTAATTTTTATTCGAGTCACGTATATACAACTCAAATTTCCCCCTTTAACCACATTCAGGATATAATTTGGTGCTGTTGATGACATTCTCCGTGTTGTGCTGTCTTCACCACCATTCATTACCAAATCTTCTCCAACCCCCTCCCCAGAACCTGTATACCCATTAAGCAACAACTCCCCATTCCCCGCTCCCCCATGGCCTCTGGATACCTGTATTCTAATTTCTGTCCCTATGAACTTGCTTATTCTAGATATTTCATATGAGTAGAATCATTCAGTATTTGCCCTTTTGTTCCTGGCTTATTTCACTCAGCCTGATGTCTTCAGGGTTCATCCATGTAGTAACATGTATGAGAACTCCACTCCTTTTCCGGGTTAGTAAGATTCCTTTGTGGGGGTAGACCATGTTTTGTTTATCTGTTCATCTGTTGATGGACACTTGGGTTGCCTCCAATTTTTGGCTTTTTTGAATAATGCTGCGATGAACATGGGTGTACAAATATCTGAGTGTCCTGATTTCAATTGTTATTTTCTGTTTTTAAAATGATCACTCTCATAGTGGGTGTGAAGTGGTAGCTCATTGTGGTTTCCATTTGCATTTCCCTAGTGGCTAAGGATGTTGAGCATCTTTTCATGTGCTTTGTAGCCATGAGAAATGTCATTAAAGTCCTTTGCCCATTTCTTTTTTAAACCGTTTTATTCACACACCATGCAGTCCATCCAACCTGCACAATCAGAGGCTCTCAGTGCAATCACAGAGCTGTGCTTTCATCGCCACAATTAATTTTAGAACATTCTCACTGCTCCTGAAAGACAAACCCCATGCCCCATCCCCCGTCACTGGCAGTCGGCTTCCATGTGGTACCTTTGTTACAGCTGATGGAACAACAGTGAGATACTACGGATAGCTGTAGTCCACAGATTGCTGTAGGTGCATTTTTCCCCATATACCACCCTATTGCTAACACCTTGAAATAGTGACGTACGTTTGTTTCAGTTCATGTAAGAATAGTCGTATGTTTGTACAGTTAACCACAGTCATCGTCTACAGCAGGGTTCAGTGTGTTATGCAGTCCCATGTTTTATTCTCTAGCTTTCCTTCTTGTTACATACATGACCCTAAACTTCCCGTTGGAAACACCATCAAACATAGAATTTAGTGCTGTTAATTACACTCACGGTAATGTGCTACCATCACCTCCATCCAACTCCAAACTTTTACAGTCAACCTCATTTAAACATTCTGCACAAATTAATTGTCAGTTCTCCATTCTCTACCCTCATTTTATCTTCTGGTAACCTATATTCTAGATACTAACTCCATGAGCTTGCTTACTATATGTAGTTCATATTAGTGAGATCTTACCATATTTGTCCTTTTGTGTTTGACTTAATTCACTCAACATAATGTCCTCAAGGTTCATCCATGTTGTCACCTGCTTCAGGACTTCATTCCTTCTTACTGCTGAATAATATTCCATCATATGTTGTTCTAGTTTGCTAATGCTGCTGGAATGCAAAACACCAGAAATGGACTGGCTTTTATAAAAGGGATTTATTTGGTTACACAGTGTGCCAGTTTGAATGTATTGTGTACCCCAAACGCCATTATCTTTGAAGTAGTCTTGTGGGGCAGACGTTTTGGTGCTGATTAGATTTGCTTGGAATGTGCCCCACCCAGCTGTGGGTGATGACTCTGATGAGATACTCCCATGGAGGCGTGGCCCCGCCCATTCATGGTGGGCCTTGATCAGTGGAGCCATATAAATGAGCTGACTCAAAGAGAAGGAACTCAGTGCAGCTGTGAGTGACATTTTGAAGAGGAGCAAGCTTGCTAGAGAGGAATGTCCTGGGAGAAAGCCATTCTGAAGCCAGAACTTTAGAGCAGACGCCAGCCATGTGCCTTCCCAGCTAACAGAGGCTTTCCGGACAACATTGGCCATCCTCCAGTGAAGGTACCTGACTGCTGACACTTTATGGCCTTAAGACTGTAACTGTGTAGCCAAATAAACCCCCTTTTTGTAAAAGCCAATCCGTCTCTGGTGTTTTGCATTCCGCAGCATTAGCAAACTAGAACAGATTTTGGTACCAGAGAAGTGGGGTGCTTTTGCTGCTGAGTTTGCAAATACCAAACATGTTGGAACGGCTTTTTAAATGGATAAGGGGAAGATTCTGGAAGAATTGTGAGGAGCTTGATAGAAAAGGCCAAAACTGCTTTAAAGAGACTGTTTATGGAAATACGGACTCTAAAGATACTTCTGACGAGGACTTGAGCAGAAATGATGAATGTGTTGTTGCAAACTGGAAGAAAGGCGGTCCTTGTTTTAAAGTGGCAGAGAATTTGGCAAAATTGTGTCCTGGTGTCAGATGGAAGGAAGAATTTGAAAGTGACAACCTGTAATACTTAGCTGAGGAGATCTCCAGACTATGTGTGGAAGATGTCCCCTGGGTTCTCCTTGAAGCTTATAGTAGAATGCGGGCAGAGAGAGATAAACTTAGAACTGAACTCTTTGGTTCAAAGAAACCAGAAGCTGATGGCTTGGAAAATTACAGGCTTCCAGGGGGTGGAATCCCAGAAGCTACAGCCCAGTGTGAGGATGTAACCAAACATGGAACCCAGCTGCCATTTCAGTACAAGCCAAGATTGGAGATGGAATTATCCAGAAAGGATTTGTGGAAAGTCCTATTGTCTAATGGCTTTGACCCCTGTGTGCTTCATGCAAAGCCAACAGAATTTTTGCGAGATCTTTATAGACAGAGCCATTGCCGGTCTGGACTGGAGGAGACAGACAAGGAAAAAATTAAAGGAAAAATTTCTTCAAAGACAGAGCCATGGAGGTTGAGGTCTAGAGTCAAGAGGCCTTGGGCTGGGAGAGCGGAGCAGCCCACATGCATGGAAAGGGTGAGTTTGCCCTGGAGGTCGAGGGCGGGCCTTCTGCCTCAATGCTCAGGAAGAGTTTTGCCACCCGAGGTCCCAAGGAGGGTGGAGCACATTCCCAGGGAATTGGGGAGAGCCTGGCTGCCACCCCACTGTTCTGAAGGGGTTGAGCATGTGCCCTGGAGATGGAAGGGATTCCGGGAGGTGCCCCGATGTTTGAGGAGGGTGGGGCCGAGACGGTGGTCTCCCCAATGTGTGGATATGTTGGAGCACTCACCCAAGCATTTGGAGAGGAAAGGGCTGCCCGAAAAGGCCCTTAGGAAGGGTTAGGCTCCTGCTCTCTCAAGCCCCAAGGATGCAACGTTGTTCTGTAAATGACTCTCAGACTTTGAAATCTAATGCAGTTTGTCCTGCAGGTTGTAGGAATTGTTTTGGTCCTGTTAACCCTGTTTTCCTTATTCTTTCTCCTTATGGCAGTGGGAATGTTTATCCTATGACTGTCCCTCCTTTGTATATTGGAAGCATATAACTTGTTCTAAGTCCACAGATCCAAAGCTAAAGGAGAATTATGCCTTAGGACCCACCACACCTGTAATTGATTTTGATAGGATCTTGTACTTAACTTTTGTTACTGAAATGATTTAAGTTTTTGTGATATTGTGATGGAATGAATGTATTTTGTATTTGGAAAGATAATGTCATTTTGGGGTCCAGGGGGTGGAATGTGCCAGTTGGAATGTATTGTGTCCCCCAAACGCCATTATCGTTGATGTAGTCTTGTGGGGCAGACATTTTGGTGCTGATTAGATTTGCTTGGAATGTGCCCCACCCAGCTGTGGGTGATGACTCTGATGAGATACTCCCATGGAGGCGTGGCCCCGCCCATTCAGGGTGGGCCTTGATCAGTGGAGCCATATAAATGAGCTGACTCAAAGAGAAGGAACTCAGTGCAGCTGTGAGTGACATTTTGAAGAGGAGCAAGCTTGCTAGAGAGGAACGTCCTGGGAGAAAGCCATTTTGAAAGCAGAACTTTGGAGCAGACCCCAGCCACGTGCCTTCCCAGCTAACAGAGGTTATCGGTCGGATGCCATTGGCCATCCTCCAGTGAAGGTACCTGACTGCTGACACTTTATGGCCTTAAGACTGTAACTGTATAGCCAAATAAACCCCCTTTTTATAAAAGCCAATCCATCTCTGGTGTTTTGCATTCTGCAGCATTAGCAAACTAGAATGCACAGTTACAGTTTAAGGCCATAAAGTGTCCAAGGTAGCACATCAGCAATTGGGTACCTTCACTGGATGGTGGCCAATGGTGTCCAGAAAACCTCTGTTTAGCTGGGAAGGCACGTGGCTGGCGTCTGTTCCAAAGTTCTGGTTTCAAAATGGCTTTCTTCCAGGACGTTCCTCTCTAGGCTTCGGCTCCTCAAAAATGTCTCTCTTAGTTGCTCTTGGGGTGTTTTTCCTCTCATAGCTTGTCTGGAGCGAAAGTCTGCTTTCAATAGCTGTCTTCAAGCTGTCTCTCATCTGCAGCTCCTGTGCTTTCTTCAAAGTGTCCCTCTTGGCTGTAGCTCCTCTTCAGAACATAACTCACAGCTGCACTTTTATGGCTCATTTATATGGCTCCACTGATCAACTTAGACCCACCCTGAATGGGCGGAGCGACACCTCCATGGAAATCATCCAATCAGAGTCATCACCCGCAGCTGGGTGGGGCACATCTCCATGGAAACACTCAAAGAATTACAATCTAATCAACACTGATAACCTCTGCCCACACAGACTACATCAAAGATAATGGCATTTGGGGGACACAATATATTCAAACTGGCACATTCCACCCCCTGGACCCCAAAATGACATTATCTTTCCATATACAAAATACATTCATCCCACAGCATTATCACAGAAACTTAAATCATTTCAGTAACAATAGTTAAGTACAAGATTCCATCAAAATCAATTATAGGTGTGGTCAGTCTGAAGGCATAATTTTCCTTTAGCTGTGAATCTGTGAACTTAGAACAAGTTGTGTGCTTCCTATATACAAAGGAGGGACATTCATAGAATAAACATTCCCATTGCCATAAGGAGAAGCAGTAAGGAAAACAGGGTTAACAGGACCAAAACAGTTCCTACAACCTGCAGGACAAACTCCATTAGATTTCAAAGTCTGAGAGTCATTAACAAAGTGAGGTTGCATCCTTGGGGCTTGAGAGAGCGGGAGTCTAACCCTTCCTAAGGGCCTTTGTGGCAGCCCTTTCCTCTCCAAATGCTTGGGTGAGTGCTCCAACATATCCACACATTGGGGAGACCACCTTCTCGGCCCCACCCTCCTCAAACATCAGGGCAGCTCCCGGATTCCCTTCCATCTCCGGGGCACACGCTCAACCCCTTCAGAACAGTGTGGTGGCAGCCAGGCTCTCCCCAATTCCCTGGGAATGTGCTCCACCCTCTTTGGGGCCTGGAGTTGCAGAGCATTTCCTGAGCATCGAGGCAGAAGGCCCGCCCTCGACCTCCAGGGCAAACTCACCCTTTCCATGCGTGTGGGCTGCTCCGCTCTCCCAGCCCGAGACCTCCTGACTCCAGACCTCAACCTCCATGGCTCTGTCTTTGAAGAAGTTTTTCCTTCAATTTGTTCCTAGTCTGCCTCCTCCAGTCCAGATTGGCAACGGCTCTGTCTGTAAAGAGCTTGCAGAAATTCTGTTGGCTTCGCATGAAGCACACGGGGGTCGAAGCCATCAGACAATGGGACTTTCCACAAATCCTTTCTGCTTAACTCCTTTTTCAATCTTGGCTTGTACTGAAATGGCAGCTGGGTTCAATGTTTGGTTACATCCTCACATTGGGCTGTAGCTTCTGGGATTCCACCCCCTAGAAGCCTGGAATTTTCCAAACCATCAGCTTCTGATTTCTTTGAACCCAAGAGTTCAGTTCTAAGTTCCTCCTCTCTCTCTGCTCACATTTTACTATAAGCTGCAAGGAGAAGCCAGGGTATATCCTCCACACATAGTCTGGAGATCGCCTCAGCTAAGTATTCCAGGTTGTCACTTTCAAATTCTTCCTTTCATCTGACACCAGGACACAATTTTGCCAAATTCTCTGCCACTTTAAAACAAGGTCTGCCTTTCTTCCAGTTTGCAACAACACATTCATCATTTCTGCTCAAGTCCTCGTCAGAAGTATCTTTAGAGTCTGTATTTCCACAGTCTCTTCAAAGCAGTTTAGGCCTTTTCTATCAAGCTCCTCACAATTCTTCCAGAATCTTCCCCTTATCCATTTAAAAAGCCGTTCCAACATGTTTGGTATTTGCAAACTTAGCAGCAAAAGCACCCCACTCTCGGTACCAAAATCTGTTCTAGTTTGCTAATGCTGCCAGAATGCAAAACACCAGAGATAGATTGGCCTTTATAAAAGGGGGTTTATTTGGTTACACAGTTATAGTCTTAAAGCCATAAAGTGTCCAAGGTAACGCATCAGCAATCGGGTACCTTCACTGGAGGATGGCCAATGGCGTCCGGAAAACCTCTGTTAGCTGGCAAGGCACGTGGCTGGCGTCTGCTCCAAAGTTCTGGTTTCAAAATGGCTTTCTCCCAGGACGTTCCTCTCTAGGCTGCAGTTCCTCAAAATTGTCACTCTTAGTTGCACTTGGGGTATTTATCCTCTCTCAGCTTCTCCGGAGCAAGAGTCTGCTTTCAACAGCCGTCTTCAGACTGTCTCTCATCTGCAGCTCCTGTGCTTTCCTCAAAGTGTCCCTCTTGGCTGTAGCTCCTCTTCAACATGTTACTCACAGCTGCACTGAGTTCCCTCTGCCTGTCAGCTCATTTATATGGCTCCACTGAGCAAGGCCCACCCTGAATGGGTCGGGCCACACCTCCATGGAAATATCCAATCATAGTCATCACCCACAGCTGGGTGGGGCACATCTCCAAAGAAACACTCAAAGAAATCTAATCAAAACTGATAAAGTCTGCCCACACAGGATTACATGGAAGATAATGGTGTTTGGGGGACACAATACATTCAAAGTGGCACATATGTATATACCACATTTTGTTTTTCCATTCCTCAGTTGATGGACACTTGGGTTACTTCTATCTTTTGGCAATTATAAATAACGCCGCAATGAACATTGGAGTGCAAATGTCTATTTGTGTCTCTGCTTTTAGTTCTTCTGAGTATATACCTAGTAGCAGGACTGCCAGATCGTTCGGCTGTTCTATGCTTAGCTTCCTGAGGAGCTGCCAAGCTGTCTCCCGCAGTGGCTGCACCATTCTGCATTCCCACCAGCAGTGCATATGTGTTCTACTTTCTCCACATCCTCTCCCACACTTTTAGTTTCCCGTTTGTTTAATAGTGGCCATTCTAGTAGGTATGAAATGATACCTCATTGTGGTTTTGATTTACGTTTCCCTAATATTAGCTAGTGAAGTTGAGCATCTCTTCGTGTGCTTTTTAGCCATTTAGTATTTCCTCTTTGGAAAAATGTCTATTCAGGTCTTTTGCCCATTTTTTTAATTGGGTTGTTTGTCTTTTTATTGTTGAGTTGTAGGATCTCTGTATATAGTCTATGTATTAAACCCTTATTGAGTATGTGGTTTCCCGGTATTTTCTCCCGTGGAACAGGCTGCCTTTTTACCTTCTTGACAGAGTCCTTTGAAGCACAAAAGTGTTCGGTTTTGAGTAGGTCCCATTTATGTATTTTTTCTTTTGTTGCTTGTGCTTTGGGTGTAAGGTCTAAGAAACCACCGCCTACTACAAGGTCTTGACGATGCTTCCCTGAATTTTCTTCCAGGAGTTTTATGGTCCTGGGTCTTATATTTCGGTCTTGGATCCATTTTGAGTTATTGTGTACAGGGTATGAGGTAGGGGTCCTCTTTCATTCTTTTGAATATGGAGACCCAGTTTTCCCAACACTGTTTATGGAAGAGACTGTTCTGTCCCAGTTGAGTGGACTTGGGAGCTGTGTCAAAAATCAGTGATCATAGGTCTGAGGGTCTGTTTCTGAACTCTGAGTTCATTCCGTTGATCGATGTGTCGGTCCTTGTGCTGGAGCCATGCTGATTTGACCACCGCGGCTTTACAATACGCTCTCAAGTCAGGTAGTGTGAGTCCTCCCACTTCATTCTTTTTCAAAATGTTTTTGGCTATTCGAGGCCCCTTTCCCTTCCACATAATTTTTTTTTTTTTTTTTAATATTCATTTAAGCTTTATTATTTACAAGCTAAGTTACACAGCAGCTTTGCACAGCATGAGATGGAAAGGAAGGAAGGAGAATTGGGAAAAGAAGCTGGCTACTGAGATTCCTTGCCACCTCCACCCCTGTCTCTTGTGCATAACAAAGTCTTCAAGTGCTGTCTCCATCTCCATTCCTGGATCAGGCTTTGGAAAACAGGTGCAAGTTGGGTTTTGGCTCCGACAGCCCCAGGGCCACCAGGGCTCCCACTAGCAGCTTCTTCACAGGCGTTGGGGGTGAGTGTGAAGGCATCAATTTGTCTAGGCGATGGCGACAAATGAGGCCGTTGGAATTCAGGTAGAAAGTAGAATAGGCATCATAGGTCCGGTAAAGCTCATCCTTGTCACGCTTGTAGAAACGCAGAAAGAGCATGTGGATGGGCAGCCCCACAAGCCGCCAACGGGCTTGCAGGGTCCAATTCTCGGAGTGGCGGGTCAGCTGTAGAACCTCTAACTGAAGTTGTGCAAAATAGTTCCAGGCCAGGAAGCGGCAGAGGGTCAGTGATAGAATGTACAATGTCCGGCCTCTATGAGCAGGGGATGGGAAAGAAACCACAAGATGGCTGAGGCAGGAAACCAAACTGGTCTCTGCCTGAGGAGTGAGAACAGCTGTGAGAAGCAGCCTGGGACCTGTTCCGGGAAGTAGAAAGGGCCCTTTTCTTTCCCAAGGCCCTACCAATAGCCTGACTCACTTGGTACGTATATTCAGGATCTCAGTGATGAATTCCACATCTGATGGGTATAGAGTGTAGTCATGGGAGTGAAGGAGCAGGTTGGGAAGCTCTTGTCTCAGTCTCTTCCATACTGGGATCCCCTGATGGGGTGGCAGGAGAAGGGTGGGAGGTCCCAGGGGCTTGGAAGGGTATCAGAGCCCCAGGATAGGGGCAGGGGGGTCTCTCAAATAGACTTCTAAGTCCATCCAGGCAGCCCCCATGTAATTCCGGTCCCAGTCCCTCCTCCCCCTTTTCTGGAGGGATAACCACCCACGGTGAGCTGAGGGCCTGGATCTGAGAGAGAGGTAGCTGGGGAGCCTGGAGAAGTGGCTGAATAGGAGGGCATGGGGGTGGGGGAGACCAAAGAAGGGGAGAAGATGGAGAAGTGGTTGTCATGGAGTGGGGCCAAAGGGGTGGGAATGGTAGAACCCGTGAAGAAAGCCGGTCCTCTGTCCTCAGCGGTGTCCCAGAGGCGCCGTCTCAGCCGGAGGCGTGGCCATCTTGCCCGGGTGCAGGGCCCTGGGCCAGTCCACCCGGGCCGGCCTTCCTGCCGGGACCGCTATACAGGTGGAGGATGCACATGCTGCAGAGTGCGGCCCACAGGTCGGCTGGGGACAGGGAGGCTCCGGAATGAGGCCGCAGGCGAGCCGTAACCTCTCCGCCCCCTGCCCTTCAAATCACCTCCAGACACAGGTAACCCCGGAGACACAGGCGCAAAGCGGCCGCACCCCGCTGCCCAGACCTGGGCCACGGCCACGGCCACCCGCCGGCCCCCACCTCAGACCCCTGAGAGAACCGACGCCCACATAAATTTGATAATTGGCTTTTCCATTTCTGCAAAGTGGGCTGTTGCAATTTTGATTGGGATTGTGTTGAATCTGTAAATCACTTTGGGTAGAATTGATATCTTAATGACATTTAGCCTTCCAATCCATGAACATGGAATGTCTTTTCCATTTATTTAGGTCTTCTTTGATTTCTTTTAGCAATGTTTTGTAGTTTTCTGTGTATAGGTCCATTATATCCTGGATTGTTTATTCCTAGATTTTGATTCTTTTAGTTGCTATTGTAAAGGGAATTTTTTCTTGATTTCCTCCTCACATTGCTCATTATTAGTGTACATAAACACTGCTGATTTTTGTCTGTTGATCCTGTATGTCTCCACTTTGCTGAACTCATTTATTAGCTCTAGTAGCTTTGTCATAGATTCTTTACCTTTGCCCATTTTTAGATTGGGTTGTTTGTCTTTTTGTTGTTGAGTTGTAGCAATTCCTTATATATTTTGGAAATTAAACCCTATTCAGATATATTATTTGCCACTATTTTCTCCCATTCTGTTGTCTTTTCAGTGTTTCGAAAATGTCCTTTGATGCACAACGATTTTTAATGCTGACGAAATTCCGGCTCTTCTTGCTTGTTGTGTTACTCATGCTTTGCTGTAATATGTAAGAATCTGTCTCCAGTTCTAAGGCCATGAACGCTTCCCCTCTGTTATCTTCCAAGAGTTTTACAGTTTTGTCTCTGATAGATTTTTAGGTCCATTTTTAGGTCTTTGATCCATTTTGAGTTAATTTTTGTATTGGTTTGAGGAAGGGGTCCACACTCATTCTTTTGTACGTGGATTTCCAGTTTTCCCAGCAACAGTTGCTGCAGTGACTCTTCTTTCTTCAACGAATGGCCTTGGCTCCCCTGTCGAAAGCCACTTGGCTGTGGCTGTGTGCATTTATTTCTGTATTCTCAGCTCTGTCTCACTGGTCTGTGTGTCCTCCCGTACACCAGCATCACGCTGATTCGATTCTTGTGGGTTTGTGATCTGCTTTGAACTGGGGATGTATGAGACCTCCAAGTTTACTCCTCTCTTTCAAGGTGGTTGTGGTATTTCAGGCCCCTTGTGCTTTCACCTGAATTTGAGGATTGGTCTCTCTACTTCAGCACAACAGGCTGCTGGAATTTTGACGAGGAGTTTTCTGCACTTACTGTTGTGTAGTCTTAAATCTAACACTCTAACCGCTGGCCAGAGGCCCCCAGCCAGCACTGCTCCTTGTGTGGAGCTTCTGGGCTGGACGGCATGGCCTGGACCCTTGCTGTCATGCTGGACGAGGGGGTGCCATCCACTGCCAGCCCCAAGCCTCGTCCCTGCTGTCGGGCTGACCCCCAAGGCCAGGGGCAGGTGCCGCCCACAGAGCAGGGCCCCAGTCAGTGCCGGGCTCCAGGCACATCGGGGAGGATGGAGGCCCCCGGGGCTGGGGCCTGCCTGGCCCTTGTACACACACCCTGGCGAGTGGTCCGGGAGCTGCAGGCTGAGTCCCTCTGGGAAACGGAGTCACTGCTGGGTCTGGTGAGGCCCGGCCGGCATAAGCCCCAGGTGACGTGTCCTGGCGCCGGGCCCTGGCTGCGCTGCCGCCCTCTAAGTGGCTCTGCCCCCCCGCCCCCCCAGTTTCTGCGGATCTGCGCCGACCTCTTCCGCCTGGTCCCGTTCCTCGTCTTCGTGGTGGTCCCCTTCATGGAGTTCCTGCTGCCTGTCGCGCTGAAGCTGTTCCCCAGCATGCTGCCGTCCACGTTCGAGACCCAGTCTGTCAAGGTGAGGGGCGCAGGGGGCCACAGCCGCCGTGGGGCTGCCGACTGCACTCCAGGCGCTCGGAGCTTCCGGTGCTTTATGTTGTCTCTGGAATTTGGTCCCTCTGCTCTGCTCTCGTTACTGAATGGATTCTGGGTTTCTCATTTGTTCCTCTTCAAGGGTCTTATTAAGTGGGTTTGCCAGAGCAGTGTTTGAAAGCAGAAGCCAAGAGCCGTCGGTGGGCCGTGCGGTCAGCCTGGCACGGGGTGGGCAGCTGCCATCTGCAGCCCAGTGCAGCCCGACACACGTGCCTGGTCCTTTTCTCGGGGACGTCCGTGGCTGTATCCGCGCTGCAGCAGCAGGGGTAGGGGT